>NC_054535.1:65116170-65416170 GCF_017654505.1 Polyodon spathula
TAAAAACAATAGTTAATATATGTTAGAGGACTGCTATGCTATTGTGAACACATTTTACCAATAACCAAATGTATGTTTGTTAACTTTTGGAAAGCTATTCATCTGTATTTTACCTTTTTTAAAATCGTTTTCATAGTGAAAAATCTTAATACAATAATTACCCTATATGTTTTTCAAATTGTTTGTGGTTATTGAAACATTAATTTTGTTCAAATGTTTTATAGCCAGTTACATTTCGTAAAATTCTGTCCACAGGAAGAAATATATTTCAGCTAATTGCAAATGAGTTGGAGGGCCACGAGATCCCATGGCAAAACTGTTTAACTCTTGGCTGTGTTAATGCCAACATTATGGTTGGGCATAATGAAGATGTATATGGTTGCATGAAGGCACAGCACCCTGATATTTTCCTGTCTGGATGTGTCTGTCATCTTCTCCAAAATAAAATAATTTAATTAAACTGCAACAATAACCCATAGTGACCACAAAAAAATCTGTAAAAATCATTTGTATAGTATATTTTTATCAGCAATAGTTTCATTTTCCTTGACTAGCTATAGATTTTAGGATGCTGTTGATGATGATATCAGATGATGAATGGCATTGAATGAAAGTATTATCCTGTATTATTATTATTATTATTATTATTATTATTATTATTATTATTATTATTATTATTATTATTATTATTATTTATTATTTTATTTATTTATTTATTTATTAAGGTTCCTTATCTCTACTAGTTTGAGCGGATGAGATTTTGATTGATGCGTTTTACTACTTGGAAAAAAGCAGTCTACATCAACTATCAAACCTGCCAGTTCTACATCAACTATCAAACCTGCCAGTTCTACATCAACTATCAAACCTGCCAGTTATACATCAACTATCAAACCTGCCAGTTCTGCATCAAATATCAAACCTGCCAGTTCTGCATCAACTATCAAACCTGCCAGTTCTGCATCAACTATCAAACCTGCCAGTTCTACATCAACTATCAAACCTGCCAGTTCTGCATCAACTATCAAACCTGTCAGTTCTACTTCAGGTATCAAACCTGCCAGTTCTGCATCAGCTATCAAACCTGCATCAACTAGAAAGTTTGCCAGTTCTTCATGCAAGTTTGAAAGACTCGAAGGAATAGCTTTCTGATATCACCTGCTGTTGTACCTCCTGTTTCTTCACAATATATTTAATGAAGTAAACTTGGTGATGCAATGTGAGGCCTCAATGATCCATGCTGTCAAAAGGAAATTATTGAAACTCTTGAGAAATTTGTTTTCCAGGTAATGTTTGCCTTTAAGTTATGATAAATATCATATTTGTCAGGAAGAACATATTTTACATTAATAACTTTATACATATATAGATATTAAAATTAATTTTTTTTTTTTTTACTTTTTGTTTTCTTCTTGAGTAAGTGTTCATTGTCCTTTCTTTATTTTACTGTTTTTTTGTCTCTGCAGATTTGTTAAACCAAGTGCTATAAACTACAAGCTGTGACTGAGGTGCAGTACAATCTAGTTTATAACCAGAAGGACAATAAGGAGCTCATCATTGGAGATTCAGCCCAATGTTTCATAGTCAGTGCTCACCAAAATGGTCTTCAGCCAGATGTGGAAGAGTTCTTCAAGAATGTGAAGAAGTTCTTCACTGCTGCCTGTGACCAAATTCTTAAGAAGATGCCTCTTAATAATCCTGCAGCACGTAGAAGTGGCAGATGTTAGTTAGCGCCTGAACAGCAACGCATCCTCTCTCAATTATTTTATGCATCATGCCTCCAGGAGCCAGCTCAGAGTCTGTCCTTCTAGAGTTCTCCTGAAGCCAGTTCTGAGGGGTAGGCAGGTATGCATACGCCTCATCCACAGCATCCTCCTATGGCACTGTTAACTCTAACAGGTGAACAAGGCATGCTGATCGAAGGTTAGTGGTGGCAATCTCAGGTGGAAAAATAAGCCATTGACCAACATCTGCCAGCATTTTCCAATCTCTAGCAGCTTCCAGTTGTCCTGGACGAGGCTTGGTTTTAACACCTTTTCTTGGTGGTTGCTCTCCTGGATGGAGAAATATTGTCTTTTGTGTGTAATGCTTTGATGGAACTGGTGGCAACTTATTGGTCATGTTACCCTTGTCTTCCAATGCTAAGGCCAAACATTGCAGCACCTGGTCAATAAAAACGGTGCACAAGGGTGCTTTTCATCCGTAGTACCTGTCTGTGTGTTTGTGTATCAGCTGTCTGGTCTGTGAACGTCATCACTTCTCATCTACCCTGTCACATCCTTAGAAGCCAAATCTGTATTCCAATCGCCCCTTGTCAAACCAGTGTTAAAACTATAAAAACATCATTTAATATCACAACTAAAATAATCAAAAGAAATTAATGATGCATTACAAATCATAATACCCACGCAACTCAAAAACAATACACAAACCATTAATCAAACCAAACATTGTGTCAACTTGCTAATTCAATAAAATAAATTAATAAACCCCTGATCCTTGGAAACAGTTGTTGACACAAATTTAATAAATAATACTTTTATTGATTATTAAATTGATACATGATTTCCTGGCAGATATGACACATATTACACCTTGATGATATAGGAATCTCTTCATGTCATCCAGGTATCATTCACCTCAAAATAAACCGCTTTTGTTTGATATAATGGATTCAGCACATTTGTAATATGGCATGCAAAGCAATGGATCCATAACTAATCTATCAGAAAGGTGAATTAACAATAATTCCCTGACAGTGTAGCATTACAACATTTCACTGAATGGCTGATTTGGTTAAAGTAAAAAATAAATAAGGGAAGACCCAAGCCAAATTGCAGTAGATCTCCAATTTGCAGATTATAACACCAACAGAAACAATGACAGTGGTAAATCAGATCAGACACAATTTAGGTAGGTTGGATATTCTCATTCATGCATGGTGTGTGTCATTGTACTCAACAAGGGAGAATTTAATACGTTTATGGTAAAGTAAGCCGCCAAGGTAGCACTGTTGTATTAAGGGCTGCAATGCCAGATACCACCGAGTTATCCGTGCATTGCTGTCCTTCATTGTGCTTAACCACTTGAGTGGGGTGTGGTCTGTGACCAGATCAAATGAGTGTCCCAGCAGGTAGTATTGTAAAGAGTGAGTAGCCCATTTAATGGCTAAACACTCTTTTTTGACTATGGAGTAGTTACGTTCCCGAGGTAACATTTTTTTTACTCAGGTATAATATCGGGTGTTCTACTCCAGCTACTTTTTGGGACAAGACTGCACCCAAACCTACATCCGATGCGTTGGTGTGGCGGATGAATCTTGGTGAATCCAGTGTGATAAGAGTGGGGGCCTGGCAAAGTGTACACTTAATAGTATCAAACGCCCCCTGACACTCAGCTGACCATTTAATTAAATTTGGAGCACTCTGTTTGGTGAGGTCGACTAATGGGTTAACCACTGTGGCGTACTCGGGGATGAAGCGGCGGTAATAACCGGCTAAGCTCAGTAGTGACCTCACCTGAGTCTTGGTTTTGGGGATCGCTGCATCAACCAAAGCCTGGAATTTGGTGACCACAGGTCTTACCCTTCCATTCCCCATTAAAAATCCCAAATATTGAGTCTCTGTTTTGGTAAACGCACATTTCCTCAAGTTAGCTGTCAGCCGGGCTGCCCTTAGAGACTGAAGAACGGCTGTAACCCTAGTCAAATGCTCTCGCCAGGTGGAGCTGTAAATCACCATGTCATCAATATACGCTGCTGCATATTCATGATGTGGGTGTAAGACCTGGTCCATCAGTCTCTGAAAGGCAGCGGGCGCACCATGTAGCCCAAATGGCATGGTTTTAAAGTGAAACAGCCCTTCTGGTGTTGAAAATGCGGTTTTCTCTCTGGAGCTGCGGGTTAAAGGGATTTGCCAGTATCCCGTCGTCAGGTCCAGAGTGGAAATAAACCTCGCTTTTCCCAGTCTGTCTAAAAGTTCATCGACCCAAGGCATGGGATATGCATCGAACTTAGCAATAGCGTTCTCCTTTCTGAAATCCACACAGAAGCGGTTGGTGCCGTCTTTCTTAGCCACTATGACGATCGGACTGCACCACTCGCTCCTGGAAGGTTCAGTCACCCCAAGCTCGAGCATATCCCATACCTCTTTGCGAACGCCACTTCGTTGACTTTCCGGGATCCGGTACGGTCTCTCTCGCACTGTGACACCTGGTGGAGAGATAATGTCATATTTAACTAAGTTTGTTCTGCCGGGCACGTCAGAAAAAACATTGCTGAACTCCTCAATAAGCTTATGCAGCTCTCTTTGCTGATCCGGAACCAATTGTTCCCCCATAGAAATCGCTTTTGTGCTTGTGTCTCTGGACAGGGACCTAAATCATCCTCCATATTGCCTGGGGCTATAAATAAGACCTCCCTTGCCTGCCAGGGCTTTAAATAATTGATATGATAAATTTCACATTCATTTTGGCGATCGGGCTGTCTAATTTCATAATTTACCTTCCCTATAGCCCGAATCACCTCATACGGCCCCTACCATTTAGCACATAGTTTTGATTTGGATGAGGGAAGTAGCAGCATTACCTTGTCCCCTGGTCGAAAAGTTCGAATCTGTGCATTTTTGTTGTAATGCTGCTGTTGTCGGTGCTGAGACGATCTGAGGTTGTTTTGGGCCAAACGACCGACCAAATCCAGGCAATCTCATAGTAGGAGCACATACTTCACTACATTTTTAGACGAGCCTTTGTGATCCTCCCACTCCTCCCTCAGCAGGTCGAGAATGCCGCGAGGCTGCTGGCCATACAGGAGCTCAAATGGGGAGAACCCCGTTGAACTCTGCGGGACTTCTCTCACCACAAAAAGGAGGTAGGGAAGAAGCAATGCCCAAAGTTTCTGCTCCTGTGTTACGAATCGCCTCAGCATTGACTTTAAGATCTGATTAAAGCGTTCAACCAAACCGTCTGATTGTGGATGATAAATGGACTTCCTGATGGGACGTATTTTTAATATTTTGTACACCTGCTGTAATGTATTGGACAAAAAATTGGTCCCGTGATCAGTCAAAATCTCCTTGGGGATCCCTACTCTAGCCATAATCTGTGCTAACTCGGTGGCTATTGCAGCTGCACTAGTGGACCTCAATGGAACTGCCTCCGGGTATCGCGTTGCATAATACACCACTACTAATATATGCATATACCCAGAGTCAGAAGGTAGCAAAGGGCCCATTATGTCCATTGCAATGCCCTCGAAAGGAGTGGAAATAATGGGCAGTGGGACCAAAGGGGCGGGGCACACTCGACCCGACGCTACTCGCTAGCAGTCTGGGCATCTGGCTACATATTTCGACACATCAGTATGAAGACCGAGCCAATAGAATCGAGCCAATATTCGTTTCCTCGTCTTCTCGGCTCCGAGGTGCCCCGCAAAAGGGATATCATGCGCCAGCCTCATGACCTCGGTCCGACAAGACGGGGGAACCAACAATTGTGTTACAGGCTGTCCTGTGCCAGTGGCTAGGTTTACTCTATACAGTAATTGCCCCTTTATACTGAAATGTGGATATTCTAGCGCCCCAGCGCCGTCAACATCCTTACCTTCAATGGACCGGACCTGCCCCCAAGTGTGCACCAGTGACGGGTCGTTCTGTTGGCCCCACACTAGGTCCGCGCTTGAGTAGCACGGGTCCGGTACATTGAGAGGGGCTGGCATAACCTCTGCCCTAGTCGGTCCAGTAACCCTGCCCTCTCGGTCGCATTGCGTTCCCACTCCCTTCGACTGGCGTTTGTTACCATTGCAGCACTCTCCCACCAGACCCCAGCCTTGTCTCAAAGACGCTCTCTCCCATTTCGCGGTCCGTCTCTCCTTATTCGTTTTTCTAGGATGGAAAAGAGGCGAGAACATTTCAGGGTGAAAAGGAAACACATCACCAATCCGTTCCTTTTTTTTTCTGCCACGTTTACGTGTGTGGCTGAGACTGCCATTATTTGCATTAATTCTTTGAATTTTGGCCAGTCTCTGCCCAGAATAACTGGGTGTGGCAACCTTTCCGCCACCCCTACTACAAGGTGACGTTTTATCGGTTCTACCGATAAATATACTTTTAGTGTGGGGTATGCCGCCATGTCTCCATGGATACAGGAGATGGCCACCTGACCTTGTGGCCGCCATAACACACGGCCCAGGAGAGCTGTCCTAACCAAGGTTTGCTCACACCCTGTGTCCACTAACGCGTGGGTTTTCACATTTCCCAAAATAACGTCAATCAGACAAGGCCACTCCCGACCATTTTCCCCACACTTACTCACTTCAGGTGCCCAATTGCACGTGGCCACGTCACACTCCATGGCAGCGGGGCATGACCTGGCCATATGTCCCGGCTGGTTGCACCTGAAACAGATAGGAGGGACAGAGGGGGCATAGGTCAAAAATCTGTCCCGCTGCTGGTATGGCAACGGGGCAGGGGCAGCACCTCTACCCCAGCTGGGGGCCAACCTTGGTCTCCATGGGGGGAAGGCAAGGGGGCCCAATGGGGTCGGTGCTCTAGGAGGTCTGGGTCCCAGGAACGAGGGGGGTGGTGGTGTTGGAGGAGAGGGAGGGAGAGGTCGGCTGCTCCAAAGTGCAGGGGCGGACAGGATTCCGACCCGGGCAGAAGTCAGGGAGTCCTCGAAGTCTTCCGCCAGTTTGACAGCCTCCTCCAGGTCGTTGGGGTTGTGGCGCCGTATCCACGCCTGGGTTTCGGCGCCAACCACAATGCAGAACTGCTCTATTACAATGGCTTCCCCCATCTGCTGGGCGGTCTTCTTCCCGGGGGTCAGCCAATGCACCATTAGGTCTCACAACCGCTCTGCAATCACCCTGGGGCGTGTTTCCAGGGCTCTCCGGTACTCCCTAAACCGCGCCGAGTGGGTCTCTGTAGTGATATTCAGGCGACGGAGGATAGTCTGCTTGACCAGGTCGTACTAGGTGGCGTGATGGTCGCTCATAGCTTGGTAGGCTGCCTGAGCCTCCCTGATCAGGCAGGGTCTCAACTGGCTGGCCCAGAACTCCCGCGGCCAAGCCGCCGCGGTAGCCAGCCATTCGAACACCACCAAATACGCCTCCTGGTCATCCTCCGCCGACATCTTCATTGCCCGTACCTTCGGGGGAGCCAGCCCTACCCGTTCAATGAGCGCCGTGTAGCGCTCCTCCCTCCTTCTCTCCTCTGCATCGCGTCTGCTCTCCAGCGCCTGCAGCAGCTCCGCCAATGCGTTGCGGTCCATAGTCCCGTGTTCTGACACCACGTGTGGCAAAGTGGCTGGTGGAGGGGAATAGGTGTAGCGGTGATGCGATGCAGGAGTGACAGGCAGACAACGATATCCAGTGGAAAAGTGTTTTTATTTGTAATCCAGGTCTGGTGACCGTCAAATAATAAATCCCCGGCTATACACAACAATGTATAAAGCGCGGGGATAACAAAACTGGGCACAGTCCTGAACAAAAACAAACACACGGTCACCAGTCCTGGGTGAGTGCAGTCGTGCTGGTGCTGAGTGCTTTAACTGTCTACAAGTGAAGAACAGACAATTAACAGGACAAACACACAACACAAATTATTTTTCCACACACTGAGAGCTCCTCTCTCAATCCTTCTCTCTCTCTCTTTGATCGTTTTACCCAAACGAAGGAAAAGATCAGCGTTACACTGGCCCCTATATGTAATCCCGCATGATATCTAGGTAAACGGTTGCAGCTGCCTTATTACTTGCAGCTGCCTCTCGTTTACCTTTCAAATCAATACAGTCTTACAACAGAGTCTGGCTTCTTTCCGGGCTGACCCACTTCCTTGACCCGGAAACGAACTGTCAGGCCAGCCCTTCCAGATACTTCTCCTCTCGTTCTTTAGCGCCCTCACAGGTCGGGAGGAAGATTCATCACCAGAACTCATATTTCTGTCACAATCCCTTATAACCTGGATGACTGTCTGATCATAAAGACAATAAAGATAATAATGAGATGGTCTGGGCTTTAAAATGAAGGCTTTGAATTTTGATTGAAAAATTAAAAAGAAAAAATACGGATTTGTACAAAGAAAACACAAAGTTTTACATTTGGGAGACACATTTATGTCACTCGCACAGTTATCAGTATTTATGGTGATTTGAAGCAGGTGAATTGATTTTCAGCCTTTCCCCAATTAATCCACCATTATTTACCCATAAAGAAACTGTCTAACCTTGTGTTTTTCAAGTTTGCTAAATCTTGCCATATGTTGCTGAACACCTGATTTTGATTTTATGTATTTAATGAGAAAAAAAAAAAACTGTGAAAAGCCATTTGCCTTTCTGTCTGAAAAAAAGTAATAGATTCACCAGTGTTTTATGAAGCAGTCTTAAATGTGGGCATAACTGTGGGAAAGAGAACAATGATTAACACATTGAACTAATCCTCGTAAGCTTCAAGGGAGTAGTACACTGTAAGGGATGGGTAACTTTTGGCATAAAAGGTGTGCATGTTCCTCAAGGCAAACCTGTCTAACTTTCTGTGGAGGCTGAAGTGTTGAAACATGTATACATACAATACTGTGTCATGCTTGTGTAATCGAACAGATGTTGAAATTGACAATCCCATAACTGGTGTTCTCTGTGCAGATTTTGGATATTACATCAAATGTAAACACACCTCTCCTCCTTTTAGCAATGCTTAAAATATCAAGTTACCATTTCCTTCGTTGAACTAGATATGGTGCAGTGCAGCAAAAACAATAATCAGTGAAATATCATTAAGAAAGGTTCTTAATAATCTCTTGTATGTAATTTGGGGTAACAGTTTAAAGAGACCAGTCCAGCCAGGGTGTTGTTGAGAAAGAGAAGGGATAATATTATAGATCAGATCAGCCTGGAAAGATCTGGGTCCTGGCTACCTTTTATGAGTTGTTAATTCCATATTTTCACTGCTCTCAGTTTCTGCTCTCCCCATAAATCAATAGGTGGCATAACTTTTAGAATCTGTCCATCTGGCTGATTCACCTGGGTATTTTAAAAGTAGGTTAAAGACATTCTTTTTTAATGTAGGGCTATTGCATGTGAAGCGCTTCATGATGGCTGCCATTAAAAGTAACTTGTTTCTAAATACATTACGCTTTTAATGACATATCCTTAGTTTCATTACTGTTCCTTTTTCTCTTTTATGCGATCATTCTGGGTGTTTGTATGGCAGTTCCTCAAATACTGTTTTAATTTGTGTTAAGGTGCATTGGTTGAGTTCAAGAACTGCTCTTCAATTCTAGTTGATTGCAATAAGAACCAATAAGAACGATTGCAAACACAATACAAATGTAACAGAACTGTAAGAAATACATAAATAAAAAATTTAAAACAAATGTAAATATCACGGGCCCATCTATCGAAAGGGGTTTAATTTTCAATAGAAATGGCAAAATCCATAGAATTTTTCTACCTGTTAATCCATTAAAAAATATCTGCCTATTTTATAAAGTGATCCTCTGTTTTATCCACCAGCGGATCACATTTCATGCATAATCTGTGCTTCGAATGAGCAGTTTTATCCGCCAAAATAATACTTCTGGTTCAATTATATTAGCAAAAGCTATATAAACACAATCGAAAATTGTACCAAACCAGCTGAAAAATTAGTCAAAATGCAAATCCGAACACTAGGGCAAATACTTGTTTCCATTCAGTCTTACCAATCGCTGTTTAATTAGGACAACAAAATGAACATGATCAGATATGGGGGTTAGAGGTTTGAAAGAAGGTATAACTGCAGTCTGTAGTGTACAAAAATGAAAATGATTTTTTTTGGATGTACACAAAAGGTTTAAATTAATAATTTAATCATTTATTTCAGGGCGCTTAATTTTGACTTGAATAAGAACAAATACGAGAACAAGATCTGACCACCCCTTCGTGTCAAAGTGAGACTAGAATTATTTTCCAGGACGGCCCCAAATGTGTCAAACTATACTTTGGAAATAAAAAATGTAGAGAAATAAATAAATGCATTGCAGACATATGCTTTTAAATGAAATCATCAAACCATCTGATGTATTTATTTATATACTTCAGAAGTACTAAAGTGGGCTAAGTAATGTTTAATTGTTAAGTCAATATTGCAACACGTTTGTACACTCGGATATACGACAACTTAGATACCAGGTGGGTGTAGCGCTACCATGTGTAATCAAGATGGGACTGCAAATGTTTCAGTTGTTCTGGAGGGATATGTATGTGCAATCTTTGATATGAAGCTCAAAAAAGTCCAAAGCAGAAATACATTTAATCTTATTTAATCACACCCACATATGCAAAAGAAGGTGACTAAAATGCAAACGTTTCAGCAGCCCCACTGCTCTCATCAGTGCATCCTTGAACACATGTTTACCATTTATATAGTCACAAATCATTCGTATTAGCAATATACATATGAATCCAACTGGTAATTAGACTTTCAACAACAATCAGATAATTATGACAAACTATTTACAGTTTAGAACACACTATATTGTTTTAATTAGATTTTTTTTAGCATTATTTTAAAAATCCAAATTTTTATAAAGCCATATTATCAGTTTTAAATATCATCTTAATATCAAAAAAAGATATTTATCAATTGATGGACAATGGACCCAACAGTTAATTAGGCAAACAGCAGCTTTCAGATCATTACGGCAAGTCAATTACATTTCAAAGCACAATACAAATCAGCATTTTTTTTTTTTTTTTTTAAAGAAAGCCAAAAGACATTTCTCAGCAACAGCCCATCTTTTACATAGAACCAAGTCCATAGCAGTATATGTTAAATGCAAAAAAAATATACACTGATTGTACAAAACATTAGGAACACCTGCTCTTTCCATGAAATAGACTGACGAGGTGAATCCAGGTGAAAGCTATGATCCCTTATTGATGTAACCTGTTAAATCCACTTCAATAGATGAAGGGTAGACAGGTTAAAAAATGATTTCTAAGCCTTGACACAACTGAGACATGGATTGTGTATGTGTGCCATTCAGAGGGTACATGGGCAAGATAAAAGATTTAAGTGCCTTTGAACGGGGTATAATAGTAGGTGCCAGGCGCGCCGGTTTGAGTGTGTCAAGAACTGCAACGCTGCTGGGTTTTTCATGCTCAGCAGTTTCCCATGTGTATCAAGGATGGTCAGCCTCCCAAAGGACATCCAGCCAACAGCAGGCCAGTGGTCAAAAACGGCTCATTGATGAAAGAGACCAAAGGAGGCTGACACGAATTGTGCAGAGTAACAGACGGGCTACAGTTAGTCAACTGACAGTCCAGTACAACATTGATGCCAAAAGACCCATAAAAGAATGCACAACCTAACAGTTCCACTTCTTTCAGCAAAACACAAGAAACTGCTGTTGCAGTGGGCTAAGGAATGAAAACACTGGACACTGGAGGATTGGAAAAACATTGCCTGGTCTGATGAATCCCGGTTCCTGCTGTTTCACGCTGATGGGAGGACTAGGGTATGGAGAAAACCACATGAGTACATGCATCCATCATGCCACGTGTCAACATTTCAGGCTGGTGGTGGTGGTGTGATGGTGTGGGGTGTGTTTTCATGGCACACATTGGGCCCCTTGATAAAAGTGGAGCAACGTTTGAATGTCAATCAGGTGCATCCATTCATGGCAGCAGTGTATCCACCTGCTAATGGATTTTTTTAATGCCGCACGCCACAAGGCTAGGATTGTCCATGAACATGACAGTGAATTCAGCTTACTGCAGTGGCCTGCCCAGTCACCAGATCTCAATCCATTTGAGCATCTCTGAGATGAGATGGAACGAGCTATAAGGAGTAAAGATCCACTACCAGCCAACTTGACACAACTATGGGAAGCATTGGAGTCAATATGGGCCAGCATCCCTGTGGAACGCTTTCGATACATTGTAGAGTCTACGCCCCAACAAATTGAGGCTGTTCTGTGGGCAAAAGGGGGTGCAACTCAATATTAGGAAGGTGTTCCTAATGTTTTGTACACTCAGTGTATGTATGGCAAAAACACAAATAAATAAGCCTCAAATTACAAATACAAAATAGGTTAAGTTATTACATAATACAATCATTCGATTAATTACAAACAACATTATTTAATGAACACATTGGGTTGATGCAAATCCCCATTTAATATTTGAATGTTTTATACATGTAAAATGCAGTGTGTACACCTCACAATTCCATATATTACCTGTCGATAAACAGGAATAAATTCAAAGAAAGCAAGACAGGCCCAAATCTTCTATCATCCCCTTAGGAAATAATGTATCTAATGTAAATATCCAAAAGGCATCTCTTTGTAATATTTTAGTGTCCTGATCTCCAACTCTACGATGGTGTAAAATGATTTCTAAACCAAAAAACTTTAAATCAGAAAGAGAATGGTGTGCCTTTTAAAATGCCGAAAAACAGAAGACTTTATATCTTGCCTTGGAGAGAGCTTTTATATTCATGAATATGTTTCCACAAAGAGCGTTTTGTTTTACCAACATATAGAGATGGACATGGACACAATAATGTGTACTACATAACTAGACTGACGGGTGATCCGTTGTCTAATCATACATTTCTTGAAGTTTAAAGGATGTATAAACTCTTTCATTTTAAGACTATGAGTGCATGCTGCGCAATGTTGACAAGGAAAATTCCCAACACTCCCACTCAACGTGCCTGTCCTAACAGGCTGTGAATTATTGTCTGCTCTCACCAATCTATCACTTTAGGTTTTTATCTTTTCAGTATACATACAATGGAGGATCTTTAAAAAGATCCGTCATTTGTCTTTCACTACTTAATATGTGCCAATGAGTACTGACAATACCCCTGATGTGATTTACTGATGTTAGTATAGGTAGTCTTAAAAATACAAGAAAAAGTTTTTTTTTTTTTTTTTTTTTTCTGTTCTAGTATCTGCCTAATTCACATGACAACCAAATTACTTCGGTAGATGGGCCAGCTAATAAGCGCAATAACACATTTCAGGGTGTTCAAATATGGTGCAAGGTCTGCACCCATGGGCAGCAAGCTGTAAAACAGGGTCTCATTCCTGTCGCTCTCTCCAGTCTGAGACATGGACAGTGGAGATCTCCTCGCACCTCTTGCTCCACCGACCCCAGGCTCCCATCTTGCCTTGGCTCCTCACCTCTTCCCCTTCCAAGCATTCTCTTCTTTCGACCTCCAGCTCATGCTGCTCCTTCTCACAGTGACGGCAGTCGGCCATCAAGTGCCCTGACTGGCTGCATCTCCAGCAACACTTTCTCCTTTACTTGGTGATGCTCCCAAAGTGCAAGTCAAACACAGTACCCACACGCTGTAGAAAGTCCAACTGGAGGATGAAGGTTCTACTACGCCAGCTAGCCAGACTTTGAGGCGCTTGGTCATTCCCCCATACTCAACCTGCAGCCATCCTCTCTCTTTCAGGTCCTGCTGTGCATCTTCTGCTAATTCCATTTCAATCCCACTTTATTTCTGACACCAGTGTAACGGCCGACCAAAGCAAACTCCAGCTGGGAAGAATGATGGCAACCACGTGAATTTCAAAGCAGTGAAAACTGATATTTTCTGTTTACTACACTGTGCAGCAATTGAGCACTCTCAGGACGCAGACCATTTCTACATTTATATTAACTTTATACTGTTAAGAAGTAGGTGTTCAAGTAAAGGGTTGACCAATATGAATTGAACTGGATGTAATAATTTAAATATTATATTGAATGCATTTTATTTAATATACAGTACATGTACATGTATAATATTTGTTGTATTGTTTTTATTTCTATTGAGATGAATAAAAACATAAATAACAAAAAACAAAGTTTTTTTTTTTTTTTTTTAAATGAGGCATAAACTGACTGGGCTTAATATCAATTCAGCTTCTTTGTATTCAGCTTTGGAACCTTTATTTGGGTGTGTCTCACAAATCTGAAAAAACTTGCAGCCAATCATTGCAAGGTCTTGCGTAGCCTGCTGTTGTAAGGCATGGCAATCTAGTGGGTATAAAATACACATTTTAAGAATTAACTCACACTCGCAAGTCTGACTTTTCTAGACAGTTAGTTCCTGAAACTAAAAAAAACAAGAGGTAGGTTGTTTCTGTTTTGTACTTAGCGAGAAATATAGTTCCTTATCAATAAGTTATAAACATAGGATGCTTATTGAACTCTGGCAAGTATATTTCTAGTCTCTGCAGCATGTTTTTATAATCTTTACTATAACCACAATTTTTTAAAAGTAATGTAGTGGGTGTGATACTATTATATTGGCAGCCTTTTTTAATTTTACTGTAACGCTTTTCTGGTCAATACAAAAAATAGAACAGAACAAACAGAAAGGTGCAAGTGATATTGGTGTAATAATATACATACCCGTGAACTTTTAGATGTAGTTTGAAAATGCGGGTTTGATAATATTGCAATAGATTTGTTTTTGTTTGTAGATGGGCATTATTTTAACACAATTTAATTTTTTTTTTCAAAACCTACAAATTGGGTTGTCGTTTTATTAGCTCCGTTTTTAACAGTACACTTTTCTATATTAAGAACTGTGCATGAAGTTGTTGGTCTTTTTCAAGATACTGACCATTTATTTTTGCACCAATTGAAGGCAATGTTAGGAGTCACCTAAGTTTCCTAATCTGTGTGGCAATTTTTCAGTACATATTGTATAATAGTGGGTGTAATATCATTTTGGACTTTAGATTCACTTGTATTTAAGTCTGAGAATAAAATACTAATTAAATCAAAACCAGAAGTATACAGTAGTTAAGATAAGTTGGATATTTCATACCCATAGCAAATTTCCTTTAAAGGATAATGTGTTCCAAGTCATATACATTAAGGATAATGGACTGATTAAAGGGATATTCTGTTTCCTAAAAAATCATGCATTTTCATGAGAGCAGTAGCTGCATGTAACACAAGAGTATGGTTTCTTTTCTATGTTATTACTTTTTTTTCTCCAGAAACTTCACTGAAAATGTCCTTCATCGCAGAATTGTTGCAACAGGTCATATATATGGGCATGGACGATTATCCCGTAAGTTTCCATGTACCTATATGTGTTTGACAAGTTTATGGTTACCTTAACAGATAGGGAAAATAGAATTATTTACCTCTTTTCAGAATTGGCCTTGATAAAGCAACTGATTCTCAGAGGTTGGAATGTGAGACCCTCCCTTGACCTTTAAACATGATAGAAATTAGGCAAATCTGTGCTTTGTGTCATAGATTCTACTATAACACAGTTGCTGAACTTAAGTGGCATTAGATAGTGTTTAAATTAAAATATTAATGATACATCACTTTCTGTTACTTGAATATTTTAGAGTTCTTTCTAAATTAACTAAGTTTTACACCTCTTCTTTTAGCCACCAGTCAAAGGACCAACAGTGACTCCTTGCCTTGCCTTTAATGTGAGTGCTGATGTCGCACTATTGGACAAAGCAATCAAAGCAAAAGGTAATGGTGAAACATGATTGTTTCACTGTGTTAGTACTGCAAGTTGACACAATGGCCCTGAATATCAAAAGTATATCCCGACAGTTCAAAACTTGTTGTCTCCGGCTCTTTTAACCTGACTCTTATCCCGAACATTGTTTCTATCATAAAATGAAACACATTTCTGCTGTATTCCAACAGGTGGAATGGGTGCAATTTACATAAAGGTGGCGGACTAAGTATTCAGTATTTAAAAGAGAAACCTATATGTTAATGACGCAAATGACAGTTTTTATGTAATTTCCAGATTTTAATTAATGGACAGGTGGGATTGAAAGGTAGTAAAGGTGGAGAAACAAAAAACAGGCATGTGTTTCAGGAGATATGGAGATAGAAGTGAAGATATATTTAATAGAACAATAATAATAATAATAATAATAATAATAATAATAATAATAATAATAATAATAATAATAATAATAATAATAAAGTAGTACATGAGGACAAAAAGAAAAATTAGAGAGATAATCGTAATGTAATTTTGTAAACCTATGTTCTGTATTAAGGGGCAACACAGTGTGCATGTGTGCAACGTACAACTTGTTAAACGTACAACGTAACAACGTACAGAAGTTTGACAGAAAATTGTGCCATTGTGGACAACCAATTCAATGCAATGATTGTGTAAAGTGTTTTTGTTTTTCTTGAGGGCCAAGTGTCCAGTGATGGTTTGGGGTGTAGGATACATGTGGAGTCTGCTCTCCAGAATAGGGCCCACACATTTGTCACTTTTGAGACTGGTGAAGAATCTAGCTTTTGTGATATATCAAGTGTCTTTTACCAGGCCTTTAATCAAATCTGTCAGTTTTGCTTGCGTCAGAGTACTTGTCTGGGTCATAACCTTGTTAAATTTTGTTAGGTGTGGATGAAAAAACCATTATTGAAGTATTGGTGAAGCGGAGCAATGCTCAGCGTCAACAAATCAAAGAGGCTTACCAGAAGACTTCAGGAAAAGTAGGAGAACTTTCAATTAGTTTATTAATCCCTTTTATTATTAAATTACTGTACATACATTCATGCTGATTGTTTTTTTATGTAGGCTCTAGATGCTGCTCTGAAAAGTGTCCTCTCTGGCCACCTTATAGATGTGGTCGCGGCCCTGTTAAAAACACCAGCCCAGTATGATGCTTACCTGTTGAAAACTGCCATGAAGGTAAGCTTTATAGTGGAAAGTTTAAGTTACTTGTAGTATATGATTCACAATTACACAAGTCAATATCATCAAATGGTGATTGATTAATTTGAAGTATTATTTTACATACATTAGTGGGAACACTGAGAAACAAGGCAACATCCAATTGTTGTTTTGGTAGCTGGTTAAGAACAACAGATCTTCCTTTCAATTATGGTTACTTCATGTATAAAATATACAAGAAATGCCTTGATGCACATCACATGTTTCTATTAGATTTACTTTGGGGAAACAAGAAGCCTCTACATTAAACTTGAAACACCACAAAGGATTTGTATGTGATTAAGTGGGACAGTTATAAATAACATAATCCATTAGAATAAAGTATGTTAGGGTGGGTGTATTTCTATATAGGAGCTTTGATATTACCAATAGACTTAAAATATTGTTGTTCTTGCTGCACTCTATAAGGTTAAATATATTTTAATAATTAAATGTTATGGTGTATATATATCAAATGTAATTGCGAACAGTTTCAGATAAAATCAGGACTAAATAAACAACTTCTGAACATTTACTTTGCTTTATTTTAAAACAATTATACATAACATAGTATTTTAATGGACTTGCAGGCAGATCAATAATTAAGACAAGTTTGGAATCTATGTGAAGTTTAATACCTGTCTTTATTATATTCACATAAGGAGCTCATGATCTTAGTCGTCATGATTTTGAATTAGTGGTTAGTCACGCCAACAACATCTACTGTCCTTACTAGCATGCTGACAACAGTTTCATTTTTAATATATTATCAAGAGTTTGTTTCCTTTGATTTTACCAAGGCTAATGTTTACCTTAAATATAATCAACTCCTGTCATCCAAACCAGAATGTAATGTATTTTATTTTTTTGTTCCAAATATTTATAAATTTAATATTTTATGTAGTCTTGTTTACTAAAAGGACTATTGTGGTCTATCTGACAATATGTACAATTGTGTATGACATGAAAGTGCTTGTGACAGCTTCCCTCTGTTGAAGCAGTAGCTGTCGATGTGTTGTGAAAATCCGTCTTTGTAACAATTCTTATTTGCAGGGTCTTGGAACTGATGAAGACTGTCTGATCGAGGTCCTGGCATCTAGGACAAACAAAGAGATAAAAGAGATTTTAAAAGTCTACAATGATGGTAACACTATGTAACACAATTTTTGTTCCTGGGTAGTAAGTGTTATTTCCTAGTTGCTTATGCCTCAAAAGTATAGAAAATGGCTATTATTCCCCACAAACTTTGCTTTTGTGACCAGGACAGTGATATTTCAAAATATCACTATTTCCAGTGGGAAAACAGGCAAATGTGTGTCTTTTCGTTCACATAAAGTCAGAAAAAAACAACATATGAATCCAAATTAACATGTATTTATACTAAAGTAATACAAAAATGACTACAAAAGATTTAAAAGTGAGTAGTTTTTCGAGATTTATGATTATACTGTAAATTTGTTACACAGTGTAATTGCATTAATGCTTTTACATGTTGTAATGAATTTAATAAATACAGTAATTTAAGGTATGCATTGCTGCAAGAAAGACAAGTGGATATCTTTTAAACTGACCCTCTGCCACGTTTTCTGTTTTACATTGCAGGAAAAAACAACCTTGAAACAGATATTAGCTCAGATACATCTGATGACTTCAAAAGGGCACTCCTTGCCCTTAGTAAGGTAAGTTAGGAGATGGGTTTTATGGGTAAACAAATAAAAATGAAATACTGGCTTTATTAGTTGGTACTAGAATTAACATGGAGCCTGAGGAGGCATTTATATTACTAGCTGTTGTGAGTAGATGGCAAAGTAAATGTTTTAGATTTTACTTACTAATGTTCTATGCATGGTTCTTTAGGGAAACAGGAGTGAGGACAACATTGTGAAGGAAGATCTTGCTGACAGTGATGCCAGAGTAAGAATCTGTGTTTCACTGCCTTTCTTTGCTGTTTTCTGGTGTGCTTTTGTGGACTATTTTGGAACACATTCTAGTAGGAAAATAAAATGCACATTTTGTCCATTAATTAAAGTAATATATTTTCTTTTTCATTTTTAGTACCTAAATTCAGGGTAAAGCACTCAGACTTTAATGGAAATTAAACAAGCTTTTCTCCCCCATATCTAACTCAAGGCTCTGTATGAAGCTGGAGAAAAGAGAAAGGGGACAGATTGCCAGACTTTCATCAACATACTCACCACCAGGAGTGTGCCACAGCTTCGCAAAAGTAAGGCTTAGCGTTATCAATGTTTTAAGAAACAATATTAAGGATTATTGCAGTGTCACACTTGTACTGCAGCTTTCATGTCATGCTGTTGTCCCATACTGTATATTAGGAATTGCTCTGTATTGGGGCTTGATTGAAAAGCTTGGTACAGTACATATTAGGGATCAAATCATATTAGGGATCAAATAATTTTCCTTTAAGGTCTCACTGAACAGACACATTTCAATTGAAAGCCGGTTAAACTATTAAATCACACAATTAGGTTGTGCTGTGTGTATAATCTCCAAAGTGCTTTCATTTAAAAACAAATTGTCGCCTTTTAATCTGCAGACAGGTGTGTTTTGCGTGGCCGATGCAGATCCACATTATAGACACATAAGCATAACTATAGTATATAAATTCTTCATGCATTTTACATGATGTAGTTGTCAGAAGCTTCTATTGCCAACATTGCACAGCCAATGCTACTTACATATGTTTCATGAGGCCTTGAAGACAGCTGTTTCCTAGATTTAAAACTGTCTTTTTAAATATTTGTGTCAGCATTTCAGAAATACACCAAATACAGCAAACATGACGTGTCACAGGCTCTTGATCTGGAGCTGAAGGGGGATATTGAAAGCTGCCTGACTGCAGTTGGTATGTACAGATATTTTCTTTGAAGTAACAGTATTTATTTATTTATTTATTTAAACCAATATTGTTTTAACCTTGTTAAAAAGCATGGTGGCTTTAAAAAACAGTTCAATGCATAGCAAATGATTATTGTATGAAAAGGTCAATCTGCCATCACTACTTTAACTGACTATAAGCTGTTTCAGATGCTGACGTCATAATTTTATTATGATAAACTTGTCAGCCAAGTCAAACAGTTCCCTTCATCTGTGACCTAAGATGGCTGCCACATTAGCGGCATTTGACATGTTGGTTTCACAATAATAAATACCCTACACATTGAGATACTGTCTTCCTATTTGATACACAACTGTATTTTGTGATTCTCTAGGTCAAGTTCAGTCATGGATATCATTCAAGAATAATAAACCCTCTAGTAAATGTACAATTCTTCCTGCATGTTGAATGTGTTGGTGACCTTGATAGGAACTGCATATTCAGGTTAATATTTATTATTATTATTATCATTATTTACTTTTTTATTTTTTAACAGTCAAATGCATTGGAAACAAACCAGCTTTCTTTGCTGAAAAACTGTACCTGGCAATGAAGGTAAACATAACATGTATATTTTGTGTTTCTTAATTGAAGGTTAAAAACATGTTTAATTTTAATGGGAGAGTTTTGCTGTACAATACAGTGTTAATGTTACCAGTTACATGTGTTGTATATTAGTACCATGCAACTCCCGTGCCTGGTTTATAAATAAAACGTGTGCTGTGGAATGTTGCATCTCAATTGGATAAACAGTTCCCAAGCAACTGCTATAAACAAATGTTAAACTAATGGCACACCTACGTGCTTGTACCCAGTCAGTGTTTAGACAGTCTTCTGATTCTTCTTCTTTTGGCCCTGATTAACACCAAGAAGCCTCATTCCTATGTTAATTTTCACACAGGGATCTGGAACCAATGAACAGGTACTTACCAGGATTATGGTTAGCAGATCTGAAATTGACTTGCACGACATCAAAGCTGAATATTACAAAAAATATGGCAAGACTCTTTACCAGGAAATTATGGTAAGTTTCTCTTAGAATTAATGTTATACTAAATTTGTGTGCCATTCCTCCAGGAATAGTTTTTAGTGGATAATCCGTAAAATGAATGAAATTACAGCAACACTTTATTTTATTTATTATTTTCCCGGTTTGTGGTGCTATTCAATCAAACTTTCAGGAACAAGAGACTACCTCAAACACACCACTGCATGAGCAAAAGACTGAAAAAAAGTGATAATTTGCTCAATATCTTAATATAACAAAAATCATAAACACTGCACCACTAGAATATAAATTGAATTAGCATAATAAAATTAGTGTGTAGCATAGGCTTTTGTCTATTTGCTTACAAGTATCTGGGAGATCTTGTTGTTTATGATTATTAGGCTATTATCTTGTTTATATTAAGCGATGAAATGGTTGAATTGATTATATGGAAATGTGACGTTCTCCTCGTAATGACGCCATTTGAATCAAAGTACATTTTTAAACAAGGTATAAATATGAATACATTTATGAATATATTCATGTTGTTATTAATAATCAATCAGATAACTAGCCTAATGTAAACTAAAGTATTCATGTTTTTAAAAACAAATATAATATCCTAATAATAGCTTGTGTTATGTGTTCAAAGTCTATGTATATGTGTATAATATATTTTTACTTTTGTCCTACTTGTTATAATAGTAGAGAATTGTTCATATGCAAAAACTAAGAGTTGCACCATCAATACAAAAATAAATAGCAATCCAAAAATATCCTTTAAGATATGCAGAGAGGACTACAATCTAAATGGAGGGATTTACTTTCTATTGCATATAAATATCATGTTTAAAATCAACTATCCTGTGAAAAAATAATGGATATTAAACACAAAAGGCATGTTTTATTTGATGGTAAGAGCTGACAATTCCGAAAAAGATGGGAAATTGCCAGTATGGCCACCACCTCACCCTTACCTGACCCATGTTCTGACAAGGCTTTCCAGCACACACTGCTTAACTGGTGCAGTAGGTGGGTTCACGTCAGACAACATGTGCAGTCACCAGTGGGTTGCTGAGAATTCAGAAGTTCTCTGAAACAGCCTAACATGTATCCTTGACAGTGACTCAGTGACTGTTAAGTCTAAATGGTTCATGGATTGATTGGTTGGAAAATGCTTGTGTAACATATTTGTCTCCTTTCAATGACCTCATTACTACAGACCCCTAAAGGGGCACTGTGTAAATTAAAAAGGGAGGCTATTATCTCGTGCACACAAGATATGAGGTCCTGCGCACCAGGGAGGAAGTCAAGCACACGACATAGTAGCCTCCCATTTAAATTTTTACACTATGTACCTTTAAGTGTTCTGTACATTACTAACTGTACCAGTTAAGCAGTGTGTGCTGGAAAGCCTTGTTAAAACATAGGTGCAGTGACAATTTCCCACATTTTTTGACATTGTCAGCACTTGCCGTCAAGTAAAACATGTTTTTTTTTGTATTTAATGCGCATGTGTGTGTGTGTGCCCTAGACCTACATTATAAGCAGTGATTGTCTCAGCTGAATGCAAAAATATGTACACTTGCTTTCAAAGATAAACCTTTGTTTGAGATTATCACAGCTGACATGTTTCCTTTTTAAATTATTTTAGGATGAAACCAAGGGAGATTACGAGCAGATCCTGCTGGCTCTGTGTGGAAGCAAGAACTAAATTCCATGCCAGAATGCATGCGAGTTCTTGCAGTGGAAGAACAAATAATCTGCTTTTACACATACCTCGCTCCCTGAAATATATATAACGGTAGATAAATATATGTATGAAGTAACTTGTTTGTTGTAAAATGCTGATCATGTAAAATTGGCTGAGATTTTTACCTTTTCTGAGCAGGGTGGTTGTTGTGTGCAAATAAAGCCAGTGTGCTCCTTATAAACGTATCAACAGTTTTTCTTCATTAGTCTCTCTTTCATGTTGCAGATATATTACAAAAAGTTCTAAAATTGACCTCTTTCTATACATGTAACATGTCACAAAACATGTTCCAATTTTAATTATGTAATGCACAAGTATTTTGAAATGGAGGAGAACTGACATATTTGTATTACGTAGACTTAATTGCTTGTACCAAAGTTGGCTTTCGAGGCTGGTTTGTAAACTCAACATATTGCATATAGATTGCTTAGGATCTTACTGCTAATCAAAGTGCACATTTCGCCTTCCACGCCACGATCACGGAGAAACTATATTCATGACAGCAACCATATTGGCAAGGTTTTAAAAAATCACAGCTGAGGAGCCTCTTGCAATTCCATTCAACTGCAAAGTTCACTCTAAACAGTATTCTCTTCATCAGCCTTTTCCCGCTTTTTAATGATATTGACAATGGACTAATTATAGATTCCACCATACCCAGATGTTTGCCGTCCTATAACCTATAATACAGTATGTGCTACACCAACGTCGATTACAGCGTTAAAAAAAAAAAGAAGACATTTTGGTGTCCTTATATACCCATATACATAAAACCAATGTGTTGGCGCTGAGGCTTATAAAGTTATCCTGCTCATGCATGTAGAGAAGGATACAAATGCAGGAAAGTATTGCAGGCTGCACAACCTCACTCCTGCTTGTTTCACATCTTAGATATTCTTTAGATGAAATATGATTACACAAGACTGTTGTGTAATGCCACAACTCAGTAAAACACTGTTCTTAAAATGCTGTTCACACAGTAATCATACTTCAGCCTGAGAAAAGAAAGTTATACATTGATGATGCAATCAAGAATGTACCACACCCTAGTTTAGTTTTTTTTTTCTTCTTTTGTTTTTGGCAATTTTCCATTTGCAGTTATCCTTGTCTGAATCATACAGGCAGTGTAGCCTGGAATTAAAATGTATTCAAATAGTTTTTTTTTTTTTTTTTTTTTTTTTTTTCATTTATCAACATATCCTACCCCACAACTTCCAAGTAAATAAAAAATATTCTAGAAATTTGTAGAAAATTAATTAAAAATGAAAACTGAAATAGCTTGGTTGGATAAGTGTCCACACCCCTTGTAATAGCAATCCTAAATTAGATCAGGTGTAACCAATCGCCTTCAAAATCACACACCAAGTTAAATGGCCTACACGTACTTTAAATTGTAGTGAGTCACATGATTTCAGGATAAATTTAGCAGTTCCTGTAGGTTCCCTCTGCTGGGTAGTGCATTTCAAAGCAAAGACTCAACCATGAGCACCAAGGTGCTTTCAAAAGAAATCTGGGACAAAGTTGTTGAAAGGCACAGATCAGGGGATGGGTATTAAAAAATATCAAATGCCTTGAATATCCCTTGGAGCACAGTCAAGACGATTATTAAGAAGTGGAAGGTGTATGGCACCACCAAGACCCTGCCTAGATCAGACCGTCTCTCCAAACTAGATGATCGAGCAAGAAGCAGACTGATCAGAGATGCTACCAAGAGGTCAATGCCAACTTTACAAGAGCTACAGGTTTTTATGGCCAAGACTGGTGCATCTGACAACAATATCCCAATCAATCCACAAATCTGGCTTGTATGGTAGGGTGGCAAGAAGGAAGCCATTACTCAAGAAAGCCCACCTTGAATCCCGTTTGAAGTATGCAAAAAAACAATCAGGAGATTCTGTAGCCATGTGGCAAAAAGTTTTGTGGTCTGACAAAACTAAAATAGAACTTCTTGGCCTAAATGCAAAGCATTATGTTTGGCGCAAACCCAACACAGCGTATCACCCAAAGAACAGCATCCCTACTGTGAAGCATGGTGGTGGCAGGATCATGTTATGGGCATGTTTCTCATCGGCAGGGACTGGGGCACTTGTCAGCATAGAAGGGAAAATGAATGGAGCAAAGTACAGAGAAGTCCTAGAGGAAAACTTGCTGTACTGTGCAAGATAGCTGAAACTGGGACAGAAGTTCACCTTCAGCATAACAATGATCCAAAGCACATAGCCAAAGCTACACTGGAGTGGCTAAGGAATAAAAAGGTAAATGTCCTTGAGTGGCCCAGTCAGAGCCCTGACCTATATCCAATCAAAAATTTGTGGCATGACTTGAAGATTGCTGTCCATTAATGCTCTCCAAGGGACTTGACATAGCTTGAACAGTTTTATAAAGAAGAATGGTCAAATATTGCCAAATCTAGGTGTGCAAAGTTGGTAGAGACCCATCCCAACAGACTCACAGTTGTAATTGCTGCCAGAGTTGCTTTCACTAAGTATTAACTCAGTGGGGTGGAGACTTATCCAATTATGATCTTTCAGTTTTGTAATTTTAATATATATATATATATATATATATATATATATATATATATATATATATATATATATATATATATATATATATATATTCTCAATAAAAATTTTTTTCCCCTTAACAGTGTGGCGTATGGTGTGTAGATAAGTGGAAAAAAAAAATCCTCATTTAAATGCATGAAACTCTGAGGCACTGACACAACAAAATGTGAAAAAAGTTCAAGAGGGTGTAGACTTTCTATAGCCACTGTATATGCGGCATATATAAAACCATGCAAAAAATAATAAGAAGAAGACTTTTATTGTGACATATGCCCAGTCCCATTGTGTATTTTATTTAAAATGCAGTAGAGTATACAGTTTGTGCACATGAAAAACATAAATCTTTATAGGGTTTGCAAAGTTAAAGTGCATGTTTTATTTCTTAAGGCTCAGATAAACCAATTTCTAATGTTCAGCCTTACCATTTGAAAACAACTAAATTCCTCAACATGTTCAGCACCAAAACTTAAGAGACAAAGCTTAGTACACAACACTTTAAATTACCAAAGTGTGGATATTGTATTCTGTGTACTGGTGTTTAAAAAAAAAAACAAAAAAAAAAAAAAAACAGACATACTTTTAAACAGCTTTCTGTTCTGTGCATTTGTTTGTATTGGACTGAAGCCAGCATTAAGTAGATAATGATTCAAAAATCAAAGCTTACATTTCTTTAAATAAGGATTTCTGGTTTAGCAACCATAAACATTTATCTGCAGTATGTAACAATAACATATGTGATCCCTGCAGCAGTGTGAACGAATAATGTTTTATTATAAGCATACAATGTATTCTAAGTTGCTTAAGCACACTGTTAGGTTAAATTACTATATGCTTGACGGACCAGTGTCCTATTTGTACTAAGTTAATAGTTCTGCGTTGTTGTGTATCTTTTAAATTTATTTCACTGTTATTGCGTTGGTGTATTTCTTGGGAAACTGCGTAATATAAACTTCTACGACCACATGAGTCATAAATTACCAGTAATTTGGGACTCATTTCCCGCTAAAAGAAAATGTTGGGTATTTTTCTAGCTGCAGTTATGTCTTTGACCAGCTGGCGGAGCTGTCTTATCTTTTAACAATACATTTTTGCCTTATTTTCTCTTCTGCTCAGTGTCAAAGTCTTTGTTTCGTTGAGGAAGAGAATGAGGAAGTACAGCACAAAAAAGAAGTTGGCAATTGGACCTAGGTTCGTTTTTATATGTATATATAAATAAATGTGTGTCACGTTCATTTTCTATACCTTCTTTGCATGTTGCCAAACAGTGAAAATGGACCACCTGAGCAAGAACTTATTTAATAATAATAATAATAATAATAATAATAATAATAATAATAATAATAATAAATAAATTACTGCTGGATTATATTGTTGTAATAGACTACATTTCGTGTTGCTTTTTGGATATCTTTTTGAGTTAGAAATGTAGAGGCGATACAGTTTACAAATACTGTACTACAACATTTTTTATGTACAACAAAAAGGGGTACGGAACCCACACCCGGAAGACAGACAACAAACAAGAGGCTGCTTTCCTGGCGATAAACTGTGTAGCTATACGCAGCTCTGATGCGTGTGCTAGTACTGTTGACATAATGATGCATTTTCTGTTGCAGGGTGTTGATGGCACATTCAAACTAGATCAGAATATATAGTTTGCACATTAAAAAAAAAAAAAAAAAAAAAAAAAAAAAAAAATTATTCAAGATCGAAAATATCCTATAAATATCGATTTGTAATAGGATACGTTTGGTACACAGTTTTCTATCAACACCATGAGTCATTTGCTGCTAGTGATTATTATTATTATTTTTTTTTAACTTTTTTCTTATAAAAATATTTGTTTTACCCCAGCCTAGATTACAATTACAACTGTGACATGTATGCTTTGTTGCCTGATTCGTCCTTTGTTAGTACATCAATTTAAAACATGTATGACATTGTCTGAACTAAATATAAAACACTTATGATAGTTGATTTTGCTTTTTATAGGAGACGGTGACCTAGGCTGATCATTACTAATAATGAATCCTAAACTGCCTTTGTTGGGCCTCCTGTACTTTGTGCAGGGAATCCCCTACGGTTTACAGTCTTCTCTACTGCCCATCTATCTCAGAACAGCTGGACTTTCCTTTACTAAAATCAGCTTGACCAAAGCACTTTACTTCCCTTGGATTCTAAAAGTACTCTGGGCTCCATTTGTGGATCAGTTTGGCTCAAAGAAAAAATGGCTCCTTCTTAGCATGTCAGGACTGGCTCTAACCTGCTTAATCAGTGCCGCCCTTTCCCCGGAAACCAACTTTGCACCTGTAGCACTGATTCTGCTCTTGATGAACTTCTGGGCTTCAGTTCAGGACATTGCTGTTGACGGTATTGCAGTCCAGCTCCTCAGAAATGAAGAAGTGGGTTATGGAAACACAGTGCAAGTGGTGGGCTATAAGCTCGGCTCGGTCTTGGCTGGAGGTGGCCTTCTGGCAGTGATGGATGTGGTTGGATGGGGCTTCCTGTTTGTATTTCTAAGTGCCATTTATTGTACTATTACACTGTATTCTTGGGGGAACCCAGCGCTTAACATGCTCTCTAAAACCTGCAGCAATGAGCAGAGAACCAAAATACCCAGTTTAAATCCCTGGCGAATTTTGCAAGAACTCCTCAGTGTGCCAGGGACTTTCTGGACTCTCGTTTTTGTTCTTGTTTACAAGCTTGGTAAGTATGACAAATTAATCACAGGAAGAATAACACCTAATTTCCAATTGCTTTAAAATCCTTTATACAAAAGCTCTGTACATTAAGTAACACTTAAAGGGATAACAGTCAAGGGTTTAAAATAATTCTCATTACATAATGTTGCAATTCTCTTTGTCCATTTATTCTGCAACCATATAGAATCACTCCATTTTCAGAAGGTATATTTCAACTTAAAGTTCAGCAAACCAATTTGTGCTCCCACAACTTAGTTTTATAGTAGCACTTTGTTTATGCAAAACCGTACAGGACTTGTGAGAATTAATTTGTTTTGTGACACTTGATGTTTTGACTGTGGGGTACTGTTACAATTTTATGAAGAACATGACATATAATTCATAAAGAAAGTAGCAACATCATAGCATATTTTTCTATGTAGTCTATAGTTTTGTATGAGATTTGATTATAAACTAATGTATAAATCAGTGTTCCACTGAAGGTTTGGACAATGCCTTTCGTTTGTGTAAAATAAATACATTATTAGACCCCTTGAGATACTCAGAAATTAGGAATGTTCAAAGAAAAATTCAATTAGCAGTTATAATTCCCTGGTAATTCATTCTTCTGGGTATTTAAATTTGAGTAATTATTTGCCAAATTAATGGAGTTGGTATCTCACTTGCACTAATTAGCATTAGTTTTGAGAACTACTGTAACTTGATAATACTATACCTCAGTGGTTTTAAACAATGTGCAAATGTGTTAAAATAGTTGTGCCTTTGTCCATATGATGCGACTTTTTGGGTTCAAGAAATGTCAAATTACAGAGTGTATGTGGGGACCTGAACAGGTGAAATGACATTTTGTTTTTTTTCTAAGTTTATATTTTACAGTAGGGTGGCAAGTATTTTAACATTAACCAGGCAGAATTTCAGGAAAGAGCTACTGCTTTTAATTTGTTTCAGGTAAAAAGACAATTTATTGGGTAATACTATTTGAATTGGACCTAAATTATGGGGAGGAGTTTCCATCGTCTGTGGTTGATGATACATCACAAGTAATTGAGAAAATTGTGTGTTGTGTGCAGGCAAGAGAAAATGTTTGAAGATAGTAAAAATGGCCATTTTGATAAACCTTGTACTTATGTTATCCATGTTGGGGAAGGCCTAAACAAATAAGCCTAATGTTTTTATAATTTTAAAGGTTTTAAGATGTTCTCAATTTCAGTGAGCAATGTGTCAGTTGTTTGCCGCGTAGATGATTGTAAAACAAGGTATTAAGTTAATCCAGTGACTCTTTAGACCAACGACTGGTTCCACACAAGAAAAAAGTGTTGCACTAATTTTTACTTGTATGAATAGAACCCGTTGGTGTTTATTTTCGGCAAAGTAAACAAATACATTTTTTTAAAATGTAATAAAATAATGAATAAAACATCATTCAGTACATGGAAATCAAAAAAGTACAATTTCATCAGTTTAACTTTCTTCCACTGTAAATGCTGACATTTAAAAACTTGATCAAAAGGTTACAATTAATTTAAATGGATTTAATTTACTAGTATCAAACAAACTAGGAGAAAGAAAATTATGCAAAACTAGTCTTGTATTTACCCAGTTTAACGTTACGTGTATACTGGTCAAAAATGTTTTTTTACCCAGTAATCCACATAGAGCTAATACACTGTGATTTTAAGGTTGAAGAAGTGGCAGATTCTTGATATGGGTTGATTATCACAATTGTTTTTATAATTTAGGCACTGTGCAGTTATTTAAGAAGAGGTTATGCTTGATTTGTCCTCTAGGTGTAGCTATTGTTCTTTCAGTGGTGTGTTTTGAATTTAAGGTGTTTCAAATTTAAAAGGTTCAAGGAATGGATATAGGATGGGAAACCTGCAAATCTGTATATTTTATGGCAAGGTAGCTTCAGTGCCCCAGTCAACAAAACCAAAACCAAAATAGATATAAGAGAAAAAAAAAAAAAATGTAGCAAATCAAAATACTGAGCCATACTGAAGTGGTGAATTAATATAAAAATTCAGTTTTGCACCAGAAGGGGATTATATAAGGATTACATTGTCTTTGTGTCTGTCACATTTATATGTTAATGAGAAAATTGCCGTGCAGGTTCCTTTCGCAGCGACAGTGTGCTTTAAGAGCTGGGATGCAGAAGTAATCTGATAAACCGCAATTACCACAACGCCAGACAGAACACTAAAAATAGTATAATGTAGTAATCTGTCTGGGGTACTACAGCACTTGGATTCATTAATAAAAATATATGGAAGAATGTAATGTAAGTTGCAAAAAGAGCCTTCTGTTTAGATCAAACAACCCCGTAGAATTTAAAAACTTAACAAATCTACAAAAATACAAACAACATTACAATTAACATAAAACAATGAATGGATAAACCATCAATGAATAGGTTCATGTTAGCCCCCATGTCAAATAGACTCCCATACTATAATTAAAATCTGCAACTGTGGAGACGTGAGACGCCCATTCTGACCCCTGTGCATTGAAAGGTCATGATGTAGTCTGGTCAGTTTCCATGTCTAGCTTGTGCACAGGGAGGCTACTTTCCTTGTGAATGGGTGGGAAATAGTGATGAAGTGAGCTGTGGCAGCTGATCGTTTGCTGAGAACAGCACAGGTGCCTGAGATGATTTTGGCGGCAGGCAGTTCTCACAGGGGACGCTTGGGCTTTCTTCAGCTCCTCCCCTCCCAGCAGGACTCGCTTGAGATAAGCAAATATTTCTAGAAGGAATGTGTTGGACTACAGGGAATTATACATACATTAATAAATTAATAGATACCACATGGCAAGCGGCAAATATGGAATTTACTGACACATTTCTCATCTACTTTGCGTTAGTATGTTCTGTTAAAAACATTATATTTCTGAAGCTTGCATCTGGTGTTCTGTATGTATAATTTACTGTATGTGTGCACACTGTTATCCAAGAGTATGGAAATTAGGTTTTATTAAAAGCAGGTTTAATAAAAGAAACTGGTATTTGTAGTGTCAAGTGCTGTCAGTATTTGATATCATTCCTGTAAGTGCAGATATATTATAAAATACATGCAAAGCAGTAGGAGAGGATGGCTGGTGCAGTATGTGTGAATGTCAGAGCAGTAATCAGAAACATTCTTCTATTTTTTAAAACTAAATCGTTATGGTTGTAAACTTTGACACTGTTTGCCAGCAGTGCATTGTTCATTTTGTAGCTTGCACACTGAGGCAGTACATCTTGACCTAATATATTCAGTATATATACAGTATATACTAAATTTATATTGTGCCATATTTTATGTAAAAAGACAGGTCTGTGGTCTTCATTTTGTGTCTTAGATGTGCCTTTGTTGACCTATGTCTGGATCAGAAGCATAGAAAGCTCATAGTCAATCATCCAGCTGGCACTAAATGCACTCATCCAGCAACAATAGAGGTGTTTCCACAGCTCATCTGTGCACTCCAGTTTGATTTTGGTTTGGCTGCAAGCACATGCTCAGATACAAACATCCACATGGAAAATGATGGGAAGAGTCTGTTAATGTGTGACATGTACAACATATAGGGCCTATATGTATGTGTGTTTTATATAATATATGGATAAGCCGTATATTTGCATCTCAGACTATACAGGGGAAAATGTCATAATTAAGTGATGTAACAACATGTCTATTTATGACTTTCCCAATTATTTTTCTTGGAATTCTCTATATGTCTTTTAAACTGCTGGCTGCCCATTTTGAAATGATCACGATAGAAGCCAGAGAATCATTCATCAGAGACTGAAAGACTGCCTTTAATATAAACCTTGTGAAAACATACTTGTGACATTTTAGGGAGCTCGATTTTCATTTAGCCAACCTGCTAGTCTGTATAAAAAACAAAAACAAGACGGGACTGTGAGAGGTATCTTTGGGAGTGTAGACAGCTATCGGAACTTTATTTCAACAGCACCACCTAGGTATGGGCCAGTGTCATAGGAAAAAGAAAGTAGGTATCTTGCCTGCTAGTGTGAAACTACTCGCTCCTAACAGACCGTTTAATAACTGCTAACATATGTTACGGGGTGCCACGAGAGAGCGCTGTGCTTATTGAATGCACCCCATGTTTTTAATATGCTGCATCATGCCCCATAGCTTCAATACTGCTATTGTGATTAGGATTCAGTAAATAATAATACAGCAGGGTTGAGAAGCACTGCAGATAAAATGCGATTTTATTTTGTGCATGCATTTTTGTTTTAAATACATGCTAAGCTAATAAGCTAATAAACATAATAAGCTAATGTGATTGTCATTTAATGAAAACAGTTAATACGATTTCAATACTGATATATAGATTATATTACAATAAATAATAGGCATCATTTCCACTCAACTGAGAAGGGGTCATACAAATTCCTCTTAATTTTTTTTTTTATAAAAAGATAACACATTTAACATATATGTAATTGCACATACAAGTAAATCACACATTAAATGCATAACTAGTCACAAATATAAAATAATGCATTTAATAATTTGTACAATGAAAAATATACTGTTCCCGGCATTTAAAAATGTAACTTCATCTTACCACCCTGTAAACAGGGTAGTAAGGTAAGGTTAACCACTATGATTAAATGATAATAGATAACAAAATGACATTACTATACAAATTAATTTAATGGCATGTCATATTAAAAAGTGTTATTATTAAAATGGTGTGATTTATGTCTAACGTATATTAGCGAAATATTTTTTTTTTTCACGTAAAATGGGGACAGACTAAAATGAATGACAAAACGGATGCCCATTGATTACGAGAGAAAAGAATGCCCATTGAACGTAATAAAAAAAGATGAATAAGGAATGAAAGTTTGTATCTAATACCTAATACCATTTCTTACAAATACATTTAAATACCAAATAAAAGTGGAATGACATGGAATGACAGCTTTTTTCCATGGAATGACAGGAACCCAAAAAAACAGTAAATATAGATGTAAGGAATGACAGCTTGGATCAGAAAATCCCCAACCGAAATCTTAAAAGCCCTACAGGGTGTGCAGTTCATATTGCCCGACGCCGGGACAACAAGATTGGTATGAAGGACAAGTTTTATACTTTATCCGTCAGACAAGTTGTCTATTTATTTATTTATTTATTTTCCCTATGTTCATTCTGTTGCTAGAAAGACACTCCAGTATATTTCTAGAGAGCCACGCAAGCTTTTGAAAACTGAATTGCGGAAGTCTAACACCTACACACAAACATTTTAAAGTGTTTACGTCCCACCTATATCACTTTTGATTGGTTAGCTGTGGAAGAAGCTGATCTTCTATTGGTTACAAACAAACCCAGAAATGACTGCCAGAGAGCCTCTGGCAAGGCACAGAGCAACCTTTTAAACTTAAGGTGTTATTTATGTTTTTTTTTGTAAAGGAGCAAATAAGTGATACTGCTTTCCTAATACATGAACCTGACATTTAAATGCAGCAATCTAGTAAAAAAAAAAAAAAAAAAAAAAAAAAAAACATAAACACCAGAGTCGCTAAGGTATTAGCGGATTCGAAAAAAATCACATCAAGCGTGTACTGGGATGTTTAAAAAAAAAAAAGAAAAGTTTACTTTAGATGCATTTCAAGAGAAACACTTGCTGGCAAAAAAATATAAGGATTTTTTTTTTTCTTTCGATGTCAGTGTTGCTATCCTAGTTTGCTATTTACCATATTTACATATTTTTTTACACTGTATTAAAAAACCTTTTTTTAATTTTTTTTTTTTTTTTTTTTTTTTTTTTTTTTTTTTTTTTTTGATTTGAACAGGTATTAGTTATTCACTGGACATGCACAACCCATTGATTTGTGAAACTAATAAAACATGAAGATTGACAAATATGATAGAAATTAAATGCTTATATATGAGATTATCTGTAAAATATTTTATTATTACAGTAATTTAAAATAAAATACAGACTGGAAGTGTCATAGCAATGTGGTTATGCATGAATTCATTGCTGTATCTATTTTTCAGTGAGCATAGTGCAGGGAAAGAATGTTACCCTCCTAAAAGGTATGAAACCAGGATCACCCTGCTGCAGCAGTGTTCCAGTTAGCCATCATGGGACAAGATGTAAGATGAGGAAAAAGAGCTGTAAGATGTTGTACACATATTAAAAACATATTTTGTCTTTGCAGAATTTGATGGAGCCTACTGTAAATATTGCGTGCATTTTGGTAGAAAAACGGTCAAAATGCAGAGAAACCTGACAGGTTATACACAAGTCCTTTAAAAATCTGGGGTTCAGCAGTTACAAAACTGAAAGAACATCAAGAAAAATCAGAATTCCACAAAGCAGCAGTAATAGTTGGCAATCATTTTGTATCTGTTGTGTAACAAACTAAAACACGTCAGGAGTTGGATTCAACTGATAGAGTGGAAAAAAAAACAAAAAAACAACCAGAAGCTATTTTTATATTTGAATAACTCCCAAAGTATTTCTTGTTATAGTTGTACTCTTTGTATGATACTTAAATTTACTAGCAAATGTGTTCCAAACTGCACTGATAGGAAAGTATGTTATACATTTGTTGAGGTGAGGTGGGGTCACAGGGAACCTTTTGTGTATCTTGAAGAATTTAGAGAACCTGTCAAGCTACAAGGCTAAATCCACCCCTGTTAATCACTAATTGTGTTCACTGTTAAATAAAACCAAAATCCTAGAAGTTATACTCTACTTTTGTGTGTGTGTTTTGTGCGACGGGGAGGGGGCACATAGATTTTTAAGAAGGACAAGTAGTGTTTTTTTAAGAAGGACAAGTGGATTTTTAAGAAGGAGAAGTAGATTTTTAAGAAGGACAAGTAGTTTTTTTTTAAGAAGGACAAGTAGATTTTTTCTAGCAGTTTTTGCCTTGGACAACAATTTTTTTTTTTTTCAAAAATTGCAAATCCCTGTACTAATACCGGTGTTGACAAATAAACTTATGTAAAAAATAACAGTGGAATCATATGGAATGACAGGCTTAGAGTGCATAACATGCAGTGTATTGTTTGTTTATATTTTAAACCGTAATGATACATTATTTAACAAATAAATAATAGTTATGGTTATGTGTATTCTAACAGTGTTATGATGTAAACTGTGTTCATTGAATGATATAATAATAATATAATAATAATAATAATAATAATAATAATAATAATAATAATAATAATAATAATATACATGTTTATTATTTATTGAAAATGGTTAGTGAGAAATATATTAGAAATAGTGAGGCACAGTCTTAATAGGTAGATTATTGTAGAAAACAAAATTTAGCAATAAGTATACATGCAGAAGTATCAGAAACATGATTTCAATTGTTTATACACTGGCATACATTAAAATAAGAAAGAAGAGATGAACAGCAATAAAGAGATGTACAGCATTCCATTAATTCAACTTATTTTTCGTTCGCCTTACATACTTAAGAATATTAAATTGTCCATCCATAGCTGTTACTATCTAGTAATTGTCTTTATTCAAGCATAAAGCAAGATAATGACAGAAAAAGAATACATTTCTATTTTGATTTTTTTTTTTTTTAAGTTTTTATTAATAGTCTATGGAGTATTATATTATTCTGTGTTTTTTCGTGGATGGCTTATTTACTTTTGAAAGTGGAGGAGCCAATCAAATGCAAAAGGGGAAGGTGCCAGATGTTGAGTTGCAGCTGTGACAGTTATATTGCACTGCTCTTCATCACTCAGAGACAGAGAGAGTACACATTTGCTTTGACTTCAGTTTCGTACACCTTTTGTACACAAAATAACAATATTTAGATGCAATTATAATTCTGTTATTAATAGAAACAATGTTTATTGCTTTCTTTATTAATCCAAAATTGTAAATTTCCACTTACATTTTTAATATGTTAATGTTATTTTCTCAGGTATTATTGGGCTACGGGGTATCTCTATATTAAAATGCCTGTTGTAAATGTTTATGCTGTAAAGCAAAATATTAATACAAGTAGTTTTGGTGGAAAGAGATTTTTCTTGTAACAACTTTAAAATCTTTTTAAGAATGAAGTTGGTTGTGGCAGTGTTTTTAGGCATTGTTGGACCTTTTGTCTCAAACTACTACACAGACCATTTTTTTCTCACTATAGTGGACAGTGTTGAGTTGCTAGACAGGTTTACAAACAGTGCCAATAAGAAGTATTCACCCCCCGCTTGGACGTTTTCACAGTTTGTTGTGTTACAACCTGAAATCTTGATGCATTGAAATGGGATTTTTTTCCCCTTTGATTTACACAACCTACTCAACACTTTCAACGTGTGAAAAAATGGGGCTGGGGCCAGGGTGTGATTGGAGTGTGTGGGTGATAAAACAAGTTATCAATTAGACAAGTATTCACCCCCTTTACTATGACACTCCTAATTAAGCTCAGGTGCAATCATTTGCCTTCAGAATTCACACAAGAAGTTAAATGGTACATATGCGTGTAATAAAAGTGGTTCACATGATTTCAGATTAAATATAGCTGTCTCTGTAAGGTCCCACAGTTGGGTAGTGCATTCAAAGCAAAGATACTACCATGAAGAATAAGCTTTCAAAATAATTCTGGGATAAAGTTGTGGAAAGGCACTGATCAGGGGAGGGGTATAAAAAGATTTCAAAGGCATTGAATATCCCTTGGAGCACAGTCAAGTCGATTATTAAGAAGTAGAAGGTATACGGCAGCACCTAGAATCTGCTTAGAGCAGGCTGTCCTCCCACATTGAGCAGCTGGGCAAGAAGGGCATTCGTTAAAGAAGCCACCAAGAGGCCAATGACAACTCTGAAAGACCTACAGTGAAACTGTTCATGTGTCAACAACAGCTGAGGTACTCCAAAAATCTAACCTGTATGGAAGAGTGGCAAGAAGGAAGCCATTTCTGAAGAAAGCCCATGAAAGTCCTGCTTGGAATTTGCAAAAAGCATGTGGGAGACTCTGAAAAGATGTGACAAAAGATTCTGTGGTCCCATGAAACAAAAATGTAACTATTTGGCCTAAATGCAAAGCATTATGTCTGGTGCAAACAACACAGCACATCACCCAGGTAACACCATCCCTACTGGGAAGCATGGTGGTGGCAGGAGATTCACATTTCAGCAGGACAATGACCCCAAGGATACAGTCAAAGCAACACTGGAGTGGCTTAAAAACAAGAAACTGAATGTCCTAGAGTGGCTCAGGCAAAGCCCAGACTTGAATCCGATTTAGAATATGTGGCAAGACTTGAAGATTGCTCTCCACCAACGATCCCCATGGAACTTGACAGAGCTTGAACGATTTTGCCAAGAAGAATTGGTGCATATTACACGATCCAGATGTGCAAACCTGGTAGAGACTTACCTCAAAAAACTCACAGCTGTAATTGCTGCCAAAGGTGGTTCTACCAAGTATTGTCTCAGGGGGGTGAATACTTACCTAACCAAGATATTTCTTTTTTTTTTTTTTCCTTTTTCCTTTAACTGCTGTTTCACAATAAAAATTGTCTTGCTTCTTCAGAGTGTTGAGTAGGTTGTGTAAATCAAATGAAAAAATATCCCATTTAAATGCATCAAGATTTCAGGTTGTAATACAACAAACTGAAAACGTCCAAGGGGGGTGAATACTTACTATAGGCACTGTACTAACACACACACACACACACACACACACACACATATATATATATATATATATATATATATATATATATATATATATATATATATATATATATGTGTGTGTGTGTGTGTGTGTGTGTATATATATATATATATATATTATATATATATATATATATATATATAGTATTAGAAAGCGTTCTTATGTGCACTGTGGAAAACTGCTTAGGAACATTAAGACATTTTGGTTAAGCTTGTTTTGAGAAAAACAAACAAAAGAAACACATTGATTTGTTTAAATACCAAGATTTGCTTCAGCCATACCCTCTTTCAGACAGTACTGCGGTTTGTGCTTTTTTTTTGCTAATATTTAGCTGCTTGTGCTGTTTTGATTTATAAATTTGTTTATAAATCAGCAAAGCAATTTGTAGCTGTACAAGCATTTTGGATTGGGTCGTTCAGAGAAAAATAATGAAATATCTTTTGGTTTTATAAACTTTTAAGCCTAAGGTCTCTTTCACAACACATGTAATTTCTGATTTCACACAATTGCTGATTTCCCTTCTTAAAAGTCATCAGAAAAAACAAACAAACAAAAAAAAAACATGCCAGTCATTTAAATCACAAAATAATAGTACAAATTCATAACACAATCTTTGTTTCTTACAAGAATCACTCGGTTATTTACGTTTTGTATTGTACTTTCCCCCACACTATATCGAAATCATAAAATTTTTTGTTCAAAGATCAAAGAGTAGAAAATACATTTCAGTTAAGCTGATCAACTTAGTGGTATTTTCCATTAATAGCATCCCACTTTGTATTGGTGCATGTGTATGGGTTTATAGTTAGTAAACCACCGGAGTAAAATACTCCCATATATGTTCAACCAAGATAAGGATCTGTCTGTGGAACAAGTGCGTTACATTCTTACCACAGTTGATTTTAATGCTATAATCATAAATCTCCCTCCTGTGCAACCAAAGGGAGAAGTGTATGTGTATTGTTCAGCATCTAGCACTGAGAATGCACTTTATATCTGTTTTGACCAGTACAGAATGCTCCAGTTGTGTTGAAACTGTACTATTACCTAAAGAAAAACAAAGGAAAAGGAAAATATTCTATTTCTGGTTTTCGCCGTCATATCTACTGCTTACAAGAGTCACAAATCAGACAACTGTATGTCATACATTACTTGGGAAATGAGGCTTTGTGTGAACCATTGCCGCGGTTTACAAAAACACTTATCCCTACCATGAAGTCTAACCCGACACATAATAAGGAGACATCAGAATCACAGAGGGACCCTATATATATATATATATATATATATATATATATATATATATATATATATATATATATATCAATATAAGTTTATATACAGTTTTTCATGAAAAATACACAGTCGAAAATTGGCGCTGACAACCAGACAGCTGTGGATCGCACACAAAATTTTCAGCAAATGAAAAATGTTATTTACCAACAAACAAAAAACAGCACATTTCCAATGATGGCATCTTCAGCTTGTATGAATTGCCAGTGTTTCCTGTTGCATTCTTTTTGCAGGAAAGAAAGTTCAAAAGTTATCATCAAGACTTTGAGGCATATTTTGTAACAGCTGAATGGAGACAAAATACATGCCGTTCCTTTTGTTACTGACAAAGAGGAATTGTGGAAACAATTCAGCAAGATTATCCTAAACCCCCGCAGATCTGCTCCAATCACATATTTCAGATGTAGATAAATGGATCAAACAGCACAGGGGTTTAATGACACAAAAGTTTTAAAAGATAACTTAAAGCAACTCATCAATAGCTCTTCATTAGCTCTTCATTGACTTCTTTTCAAGAGCAGTATGACAGTTTGTCTGGAATAGAGCATTCCATTCCAACAGTATTTTGACTGACAGGTGTAGGATCCCATAGCACAGCATGCTGCAAAATTTGTTAATGAGAAGTTTGCTGCCTTCCAGAACATAGCTGCTACAAACCATTGAAGGACCATTTAAAGAGGCAATGTCACAAACTGTTTATTTTCCAAAAGACATCACTCCGCCCCTATCATTGCCAAGATATTAATGGATGACCAAAGATACTAATTGAAATAATAACTATAGCGGCACAATATACTCAGTTGCTATAATACAGTAATGTTAAATTAGTGTCTTCATCTGCATTTGTTACACTGCACTTTCAATGTAGGAAACACATTGTTAGATTGTGGAAAAGAAAGTTGTCCAGACTGCTTATATCTATTTCAAAATATTGAACCTTTCTAGGTGAACAAGGTGCCACAAGCATGTTCCCTCTGTTTCTGCTGGATAACGGCATGTCTGCCAGGGAGCTAGGCCTCTGGAATGGAATGGTGGCAATGGGATTTTCAATCATAGGTTCCTCCATTGGTGGTATACTAATGTCCATTTATGGGTAAGTGTGTATAAACGTTAATTTAAAATGATAATTAAACATATTTTTTAGTAAAAAAAAAAAAATGAAATTGATATGCAAATGCCATTCCTGTAATGACCATTACTGCAAATATGAAACTGCTCTACTTTACTGTATACCCTTTCAGAATATGTGGTTTCAGTATGAATATTTCTATTAATATATATTAGTTTCTTGTGTACAACAATTGCCTAATTATTATTATTATAACTACATAAAACCTTAATCAGAGTACCATGATGAATGTTTAATCCTTGTAGCCAAGGTAATCGGCGTAAAATGAAATCTGTTACTTCTCACAATTCTTGGATTCAAAATGAATCCATAGTTCTACGTTGCCGGAATCCTAATATGGACATCCTCACTTCAAAACAGTAAGTTCTGAACTGAACACAAACAAATAATTCAAGCCCTACATATAGGTCATGTCAGATTTGTGATTAATCGTTAAATCAAAATTTTACCATAAAAATCGCTGTATAGGTCCCACTGGTGGAAAAGTTACACCCCTCTTTTTGACTTCAATTTTAGGAAAACAACCTTTTTGTGTTTTATATATATATATATATATATATATATATATATATATATATATATATATATATATATATATATATATAAAATTGATTTCTTTCCTACATGCTCAACACCGATAAAGAAAATTACACAGGTTAGTTAAAAATAACAGTTGTTTGCAATATTTTATTCTATTAATATTTTTACAGTGTTGTTTTTTGTTTTTAGTTAAGCTGCTAGAAAGTATTCAGTTTTTCAAAATTTCTAAATAACTGAGTCAGTAAATTTAAGTGCAAAGTCAAAATAAATCAAAATATAGATGTAATACTACAATACTATAAATTGCAGTAGTAACAGTGTAAACCACTGACACATTGTACTTGAATGGATTTATAGTAATAATTAACAGCACATAAAATCAGAGGGGAGGGCTTAGGTCGGCCAGGGTGTCCTGGGCTCGCCGAACACCAGCGACCCCTGTAGTCTGGCCAGGCACCTGCGGGCTTGCCTGTAAGCTGTGTTGTCCTCCTACGCTGTAGCTCTGAGATGACTGCACAGTGAGTCTGCAGTGTGAAAAGAAGTGGTCGGCTGACGGCACACGCTTCGGAGAGAGCTTGTGTTTGTCTTCGCCACTCCTGAGTCAGCGCACTGGTGGTAGCAGTGAGCTGAGCCTAAAAATAATTGGAAATGCCAAATTAGGAGAAAATAATAAAATAATTGGCAACTACTAAATAAAAAATAAATAAATAAAACAATTCTAGCTGTGCAAATACATTAATTGTGTTTTGTTAATCAGAACCATAACCATACACATACTTTACAAGTGTACCACTGTGTTACAGTGATGTAGAACAAGTTACAGTATGTATTAGAATCACTAAAAGTACATCCATTCATGGCCTGAATGCCGTAGATCCTGAAAAAATAATTGGGTTGTTGACAGTTAAGTTTGTGTGAGCCGTAACCGTGGCTGCAGTAATCCCATGCACTGGTACAGTAGTTTAATATCAGACACATCAGCGCATACATCGCACTGGTGTATTAGTTGCTCCCCCATTTTAATGCCCCCCCGCAAACATGCCTAGAAAATCAACTTATACAATTTTTTGACAGTAGTTTGATGAAAATAAAAAATCAAAAGGAAATCTACTAAAATAAACATACTTTACTGTATCCCTGTAAGAGATCACCATCAGTAACCGCTACAATGTAGATTTCTCCACAACTCATTCATGCTGCATGGAAGGTTGTTTTATTGCTTTAGCTCTGCCAAGCTGATGTGACAGTGTCTGGCGATCCGAGATTCTTAGCAGTTGTTCAGGCACTCAAAACCTTGACTTAAAATCCATGTATTATTTCTGCCCAATGAGGTTTTTGTTTTATTCATTGCACCATCTCCACTGTATCTCCTCATCAGCAGTGCATAGAAAGTTATTCAGTTTATGAGTGCTGTGCCGGCCATGGACCTTCAATTTTAATACTATATATATATATATATATATATATATATATATATATATATATATATATATATATATATATATATATATATATATTTGTAAGTAATGAAATTAGTAGAAGTTGCATCTTTTTTTTTATCACTCCGTAGTACTTTTTGATCAAACTAGTAACATTTATGAATGTGATTTTATTTATAACAATTGTTATATGTACCAGACATCAATGAAGTAGACTGTCTCAGTAACAGTCTTCATGGAAAAAAAAAAAAAAAAAAAAAAAAAAAGAGTCTGGATTTAGTTTTCCCAACCAAGAAAAGATACGTTCTTATTACCCATCATATTAAGGCATGTGCTAGGAGTCCATACTTTAGAAACACAGCTTAAAGGGTACATAGAGACCTTTTTATTTCATTGTGCTGCATGTTCCCATGTGTTGTTACAACTGTTTACTTAAGGTATGTGCATTGTTTTAATTTCTTTTACCACTTTTTTAAACATTTACATTGCATTCCCTGCCTCAAGATGGCTTCCCATGTACCTGCATGGACCTCTCAGAACTACATTTCCTAACATCTTCCTGCTCAGTGGTAAATTCGTCTCAGTTACATATGTGAGCAGGAGGATGATGGGGAATGTAGTTCTGCCTTTGCACGTTCACATATGGGACTGAAAAGCCGGCCTAAAATGTGGCGAATTGCATTTTTTTTGTGTGTGTTTTCACACACTGTCTGTGTTGGAAAAACTCTTCAGCGAAGGGGTTAATTAAGGAAGCACCCTAATCTGAATACAGCAATATACCGTCAACAACATGCATGACACATAGTAAACCACTGCTGTATCACCAGTAGAATAACACTAACAATAATAATCACAATAACTCTGACATATCACAGTGAAAATACAAATTGTTACACTTTCAAATTCTAAGCAAGTTACAAGCTTACCAGTGCTGTTGTTAGTTTCTTTTCATTCAATTTATGTTTAGCGCTTCCATGTGTTCTATAAGGGTCTGTCTATGAGTGTAATCTACAGTCTGCATGAAGTACAAAACATCACATTACCACCAACGTGAAATTCGTCCTTGCCAAACTCGTTGATCCGATCTTTAGGGGTGATTATTATTATTTTTGGCATTTTTGAATAGCTCTGGATACTGACTGAAGTAAAGTGAAACCCATTCAACACTGAACTTGAATACCAGAAGCAGTTTTATTAGACAGGTATGTTTACATAAATTTAAAACAAAGTTGCGTGTGTGTGTGTGTGTGTGTGTACGTGCGTGTATATATAAAAACAGGCCTTGGAAAAATAACCACCTCTGATTGGTTAAACAGCATCACAAGACCGTGCATATATATACTGTATACCATGCATACTAATGAGCCGCTTCACACTAAATAAATCACTATGCACCACTACATTCTAAATTCCATGACAAACTGCCATTTTATTTGTTATTACTTACAAAACCTTTGCCAAAAATGAGTGGCATTTCACTTATTTCCTTTAATATATTTGGGGATGAAAATCCACATAACTGGTACAACACCAGCTTTCTGAGTGAAGACAGCAGTCCATCTGAAAAAAATAAAAATAAACAAAATAAGTGCATCAGCAAGTACAGAAACAACAGCTGATGAGGCTCAGCTAAATGAATAGAAGAAAACAAAGATTGAAAAAAAAAAAACTACAGCATGGGCTGGTTAATGTACTTAAAGAAAAAAAAATATGGACATTCATTTTATGGAAATAAATCCAAAAAAATCTCAACAACATCAGGGAATTTTATGCCAGTGCAAGAAGTTAAACTAAGGACCAGTATTCAGTTTCCAGCTGTATAACGCTGAGCTGGACTAAACAAATATTTTAACAGTAGAAGTTTAACATCTCTGTTGACAGCGAGTTTAAGTCCAGCAGTAATGTATTCATGTCAGTCAGGAGAACTCTTAGAAAAGCAGGTAACGACAAGGCCAGACACGACCCCCCGAATTACCGGCCTGGATTTTAAACATCTGCGGGAAACTGAGGTACTGCCCCCTGACAACGCTGTCGGATCAGTGCGTAAAGTCTGGTTCGATCGTCAACTTAATCTGACACGACTTGGCGTGAGAGTGTCTGACAAATAGCAAAAACATATTTTGAGATCCCAAAGAATTAAAACGTACTAGAATGTGTATAAACTTTATAGTAAATGCTCGCATATAACGACTTAACAAACTCACTTCAACATCGGGCTTCAGTCTCTATCAGCTGCTCTCCTTACTTCCTTAGTGTAATTTGAAACTGTGCCTATCACCCAGTTTGTGCTAGTCATCTAGTTTCTAGCGAGATAGCACGAACATATGCAATTTATTTTTAATAAGCAAACAATTAATTAAATTAAATAAAATTTGGGACTATATTACACTGCGGATATATACACAATAAAGTTTCTGGTTTTGTCGTAATTTGTGTTTTGATTATTTGTTATTATTTTTCTTCCCACAAATGATAGGTAGTTGTATTATAAGCGGTATAAACCACTTCGGGCCATGCAGTTCCGATGATGTATACCACTTCTGGGCTGGTTAATTATCACCATCCCACCACCTTGTGGTATATATCATGGGAACTGCACAGCCCATCGTGGTTTATACCTTACACACACACACACACACACGTGTGTGTGTGTGTGTGTTAATTTGCTTATTATCAAACAAACAAAAAAAAGCCTTGCTTGTTTTTTCCCCTCCCCAAATTTAAAACAAAAAAATCTTCAACATCATAGAAAATCCGTGTTTTTCAGTGTTATCATAGAAAATCAGCTTTTTCCCTTGTTAATCCACAGCAAACGGATTCCTATGATCCCTGCTACTGAGCTACATAATCAAATTGGTAATGTGGTTATGGAAAGGTGGTCCTAAGTCTGCTTTGCGTTCATGTGTATGTAAAGGCTGGCCTTGGTCCCAGATTGCAGGCACTGGGCCACATCAAAATGGTGGCCTAAACCTGGGCTGCCTTTTCTTTCACATATGAGAAAAGGCACCCCTTAAATCGCAAGTGTGAATGGGGTTGTCTCCTTTCTGAAGGTATCCTGCCACAGGCCCATATTGAGAAGTCCTAAAATGTTAACCACACATATATTAAAAATGACAGGCCATAGAAGGTTTGCATTCTCCGGCAAAATGGTACTACCACAAATAACCTTGTTGTTTCACCTTTTAAAAGGACTCTGAGGTAAGAATCACCGTTGTAAAATATCACATGTAATATTAACATTTACCTGAAACCACGTCCATTCACCCTAACTTCCATGCGGCTGAGATATAATTTCCTATTCATTCATTTCCTAATTTGCTAGTTTCGTGCTGTTAAAAGCTAATTTGGACAGTTATCCAACACAATTTGATACGCTTGCTAACAACTGACTTCCCGTACACAGTTCCTCACCTGTAACTCAATAGTTTAAATCTCATCTTGCTTTTCTACAGATGAGATGTTATAAAGTGTTTTCCTTATTCTCTTTTACTGTTTCTTCCCACCAACATCTATTTAAAAAAAACAAAAACACAAACATATGACCAAGCGTTCCAGGTATATTAATCAAACGTAATGATAACACATTACGTTTGATTAATTTAACAGAGCTTATAATATGATACAGTGACACATTTATTAAGGATTCTGCATCTAAGAGAGATCGCATTTCATTGGACAGTAAATATTCCTTGATGAACTTCAGGGATTATACTGTAGTTACAATAACAATAGCAGTAAATAATAACATTTGGACTGACCTATAAGATCCCTATATTTATTGTATTTGTTTATTTAAAATAAATTTGCATAGCCTTGAATGAGGTAACTTACTTATGTTGCCAAAGAAAAAAATATGTTTACAATGACAAGCAATGACATGTCTGGGCCTCCTGATTTGAAGGAATATTGTTTTGATTTGCAATGTATGTAAAAGCTTCATTTCCATTTAGTACCAATATATTTTCATAACATAATTAACTTAAATAGTTAACACAAAAGCAGAGTACTTTTAATGAGTTCTGTTTTGTTTCTTGCTTCTTGCTTGAGCTTATTAACTCGGCCGAGGTATAAGGTTAGTTTAGAGTGAGTGTGTGTTTTTTTTTTTTTTTTGTTTGTTTTTTTTTGCATGGAGATATGACATGACAGAGCAAATCTAAAAGAAAAAATCAGAATGGAGTCTACTGAGATGACACACACACTGTTTCTGAGAGAAAAAAAAATGTGTCAAACATCTTGATTTTTGTAGATACGTGCATAATTTGTAAAATATCGTCTAAATAGGAGATATCAAATATGCTCAACCAAAAAAGTTACAATATGGGGGAATTGGGGTGGGTGAGATATCTAAACTATTGATTGCAGCAAGAAACAGGCGTGGGGTCAGATTTGACACTGAAGTTACATGAAACAAAAAATACTTAAATCCTAAAAGCACAGAATAAGGAGGTGAAGTGTATTTAAGTAATAATTTACACAAAATCTGCCCATTCCTAGTAGTTAATGACTGCTTTCTTCATCTTGTGGTATTAAGAGTAGACAAAAAGGTCATTAACCACAGTACTGTACCAGCAATGGATTGATTTTAATGATTATTTTTACTATTATCATCTAAGAATAACTGTATTTTAATAAGAGTAGATCAATAATTAATCTTGCCTCCGGAAACTTTTTTCCCCATACTGTGTATTGCTGTGATCAGTGCTGCTGCAGGAAGACTACACAGCCTTTAAAAATGTCTTTTACAGTCACCATTCTTTTGAAAAAATGGCAGTATTTCTGACAATTGAATATAGATGAGGCTTTGTGGCAGTGCAGTGTAAGAATGTTTGTTAATTGGGCACTGTGTTTTCCCAAGAGCGACTGAATGATTTACAGTATAAAATATTGTAGTGTTGCGTGGAAATGAAACAGGCTGACACAAGATTTGCAGGTTCTAGAATGCAGAGGTTTATTAAGCCGAGTCTCTACACTTCACAAGTAAAGCGTGCTGCTTTATCAGCCAATGGTACAGCTCCAGCTTAGCAGCATAGTGCTACTCAGACTGTGCCAAAATTAAAGACTTGTAGGACTCGAGTCATGGACGCAAAGTACTTGCATAATAATAGGGCATGCTATAGACCGCCAAATTCATGCACAGAGCAAAATAATCTGTTATACAATGACATTAAAAATGCATGCAGCAAAGGAGAAGCCATATTAATGGGGGATTTCAACTTCTCCTATATAAAATGGGAAAACCCAGTGGGGAGCAGGACAGACCAAATTGAAATGGTGGAAATGACAAATGACTGCTTCCTAACGCAATTTGTCAAGGGGAGGCATGCCTTGATTTCGTTTTTTAAAATAATGAAGACAGAATAGCTAAAACAGGTCAGACAACCAATGGCAAACTCAGAACACAACGTGGTCTCATTTGAAATGCTTTTTAAAATCTAAAAAGTAATGACTAAAGGTTTTCAATTTTAGAAAGACAAACTATGAAGGTATGAAACTTACTATGAGACTTACAGAAGTAGACTGGAGTAAAAGAGAGAAAACATCCACGGAAAAAGGATCGCTGTTTTTTAAATGCAGTACTAGAGGCGCAAAACAATTAAATTCCAAAAGAAGACAAATTTAACCCTTTCATGCCTCAATTATGGTAACCTTACACAAGATGTTTTTTCAAATGGTTTTTATTAGTCTTCAGGGCCTATAAAAACATTAAAAAGTTTGTACAAAATTTAAGAAGTTATACATATGACCTGAGTGGACAACATGCATCTGTAACATAACAAATTGCCCTATTATCCTGGAACAGCATATTATGAATGAAAATCTTTTTCTTTTATTTGGGAAAAAAAAGTAATACAAAATGCAAAACTAAATGACTGGTACCATTCCAACTGGTATGTCATACACATCAAGTTACCATTCTTCCCTCTTTAGTGAACTGAATTTGGCTGATTTTAGCACTGGGTGTGGAAATTGGCAAAGCACCCAGGATACAATGGCTCAAGACACTGCATGCAGATGTACTTAGTTTTCCGTGTACAAGCCGCATCATGGCACCTGTTATCATTTTTTGCATCAGTTAGCTTTGGCAACATTGCTTTCTTTGAATATATATATTTTTTACCTGCTCTGCTCTTTTTGTGTAAAAGGATTTTACAGAAATCCCTGAGGTGCTCGGTGCTGCTGAACTTTTCTCTGCATTGTACTGTCACCTTTATGTTTTTGTAGTACCTATCAAATGCCACTAGATGGCGGACGTTTTAATTTCAGTAGACGTCCAATGAAGCGAATACCATGCATTAGTGATGTCAAAACAGAGTTTCTGTAGGAGATAATCACTTAAAAATAGCTGTCCACTGTAGTGACCTCTATGCGTGAAAGGTCTAAATCTAAAACAAAATTGCCGAAATGGTTTAATAGATCAATTAAAAAAAAAAAAAACAGAGAAAAAAGGCATTTTAGAGAGCTTTTAAAAAGGACCAAGAACAAAGTACACAGAAAGAGTACTTTGAACTCCAAATACAAGTCAAAAAGGAAGTTAGAAAGACCAAGAGAGAGAAATGAGCATTGTTAAGAGGCTAAAACCAATTCCAAAAAGTTTTTCCAATATTACAACAGCAAGGGAACATTCAAAGAGGAGGTAAAATGTTTAAGAAATTGAAATGGCAAAATCATAGACGAAGAGAAAAAATAGAAATATATATTAAATGATTACTTTTCACAAATTTTTAGAAAGGAAGATACGGGCAACATGCCCCACATGTCGACCTGTTCCTATCCAGTTATAAATAACTTTAGCATAACAGACAGAAGTGTTAAAGTGACTAGGAGCTCTTAAAATAAACAAATCCCCTGGGCCGGATGAGATCCTCCCAATAGTACTCAAAGAAATGAAAGAAGTTATTTAGAAACCGCTAACCAAGATCATGCAACAGTCTCTTGAGACAGGGGTTGTACCGACAGACTGGAGAATTGCAAATGTAATACCGATCCACAAAAAGGGAAACAAAACCAAACCAGGTAACTACAGACCAATGAGCCTCACTTCTATTATATGTAAACTTATGGAAACTATAATAAGATCCAACAAGGAAAATTACCTATATGGTAACAGTATCCTGGGAGACAGTCAGCACGGAATCAGGAAAAGGAGATCGTGTCTAACTAACCTGTTAGATTTTTTTGAGGATGCAACATCGACAATGGATAACTGCAAAGCATATGACATAGTTTATTTAGATTTCCAGAAAGCTTTTGACAAAGTCCCGCATAAAAGATTCATTCTCAAACTGAAAGCAGTTGGGATTCAAGGAAACACATGCATATGGATTAGGGAGTGTTTAACATGTAGAAAACAGAAAGTACTAATTAGGGGAGAAACCTCAGAATGGAGTGAGGTAACCAGTGGTGTACCAAAGGGATCAGTATTAGGTCCTCTGCTCTTCCTAATCTACATTAATGACTTAGATTTTGGTACAGTAAGCAAACTTGTTAAATTTGCAGACGACACAAAAATAGGACGAGTGGAAGCAGCAAATGTAATTGAAAATGATCTGGGCCGACACAGGGCAAATGACATTTAATATAGAAAAGTTTAAGGCACTGCACACAGACAATATAAATGTGTATTATAAATCTCATGGGAGATACTGAAATTGAAGAAGCAATCTAAGAAAAAGACTTTAGGAGATCTAAGCAGAGTTTATGTTGACTCAGAAATGTGTTCATCCAGACAATATGGAGAAGTTATAAGGCCAACAAGATGCTTGGATATATAGTGAAAAGTGTTGCATTTAATTACACTGCATTAGTAAGACCTCATCTAGAATATTGGGTTCAGTTCTGGTCACCTCACTACAAAAAGGATATTGCTGCTGTAGAAAGAGTGTAAAGAAGAGCAACCAGAATTATTCTGGGATTAAAAAGCATGTCATATGCAGACAGGCTTAACCCTTAGCGGTCCATTGATTCAGCGCTTGTCAGGCGCATCATGTCCAATTTATTTTCACATAAGCTGTTTATTTTACACGCACTGTTTAAAATGTATATTTTTTAGAGTAAAACAGGTTTAAAAGGCATTGAATCGCAAAAGGACAATCAGTATTGTATCTCCAGCCAAGCCACACCCCTTGTTCTCTATGTTTCACATACCTCTTTATAGACATGCATACTGATAAATCCTCTCCTGATCACTCTTTTTATCACCAAATTCCTCAATAATGCAATCCAAGTCATTATTGTATTACTGTAACATCTCAAAAAACGTGATATTCTTTGAGCGCTGGATGCAGAAGCAACTATCGCCTTTGTTTATGTCCGTGTTATCTCTGTGATGCAGGGGCTATCAGATAGGCCTTTTTTTTCGGCTTCATTCGGTCATTGAAAGGTTTTCTGGGCTTTTTCCGGAGAAAAAATGACTAGAGACCTGTGCTTTACGTCTTTTTGATGATGTCGGTCAGGGTCAGATATCGGACTGGAAAGGGACCACAAAAGGTTAAAGAATTTAATCTTTTCAGTCTTGAACAAAGAAGACTACGCGGCGATCTGAAATTCTAAAAGGTATTGACAATGTCGACCCAAGGGACTTTTTCGACCTGAAAAAAGAAACAAGGACCAGGGGTCAGAAGTGGAGATTAGATAAAGGGGCATTCAGAACAGAAAATCACTTTTTTACACAGAGAATTGTGAGGGTCTGGAACCAACTCCCCAGTAATGTTGTTGAAGCTGACAGCCTGAGATCCTTCAAGAAGCTGCTTCATGAGATTCTGGGATCAACAAGCTACTAACAACCAAACGAGGACGAATGACCTCCTCTTGTTTGTAAACTTTCTTATGCTTGTATGTTCTTATTATCTAATCACTGGATAGCCCAGTTGTCTTTGCAGCCAATCATAATAAGAATAAGAAATTTGAAGCAAGGTAGGTTGCAGCATCAAATCCAACTGGCTGTAACCCCAACCCTCCCACCACCCAACACACACACACACACACACACACACACACACACACACACACACAAAACCCAACTGCAGCTAATCGCAAACCAAGTTTTTTCTTTTTCCTCTTTTGCATTAAGTACTATAAGGAATAAATGATGTCAGCATCATACTTATTTCTCTTTACTACTTTAAACCATGTTCTAAGTTTTTTAAGCAGTGTAGAAATAACTTACATTTCTAAAACTGCATTCTTGAAAAATACATCATTTAATTTTGAGTTTACTGAAAAGAAAAAAAAAATTAAAAATATTAATCATACAAGTTATAATCATACTTTTAGTACTTCTTAATTCATATAAGAAAGTCGCTGTGTGATTAAGTATTTCTTTCTAATCTCCACTCATTCCTAGCACACGCCATCACTGCAAGCAACGTTAATTAATTCACCTGCCAAATTCAGTCAAAAATTGCCTACCGTCAAACAGGCAGATATATCAGACTTAGGACAGAAAGACATTAACAATATACTGTGCAGCATCAATCTAGAAATCTGTCTTGAACTTCATGTTTTTGTTCCGTTATGAACCTACACAAAGGGGAAATGCCAGGGGCGGACTGTTAACAGTGTACACTTGCCCAGTCTCTTATCAATGAATTGCGCTCAGGGTTGCCAACTACTTTTACAAAAACTCACCCACTTCTTCCTGAAAACCCACCAAAACCTGCCCAATCAGGAGTGTAAGTTGTGACGTCACAGTCACCGCTGATGTTGCTCCCCATTGTAACAAGTAGCAACTACACAATTTGCAATTGGAACTTTTGGGGTTTTATGTGCTTAATTACCAGGGATCCTAGCAATCCGTTAGCGGAAAAACACAGATTGTCTATGCTGTCAGAGAATTTTTTGTTTTACACTTGCAAAAAACATGCAAGACTTTTTTTGGTTGTTTGATAACCAAATCAATCCACTTATCATATATAATCAATACACCTATCATATATAACCATCAACACAGGCAATTTTTCTTAAAGCTTTACATTTAGTAAACATACTTGTTCAATAAAACTGCTTCTGGAGTACATAGGTCAAGGTTGAAACATAGCTGCAGTTTACTTCAGTAACCAATGTGTTTTTACTACTCAACAAGCTGTTTAAAGATGTCGATCACGATAAAAATCACCCCAAAATATCTGGTCAATGAGTTTGGCAGTAGCCATCCAGATGATAGAAACTCACTCGAGATAAACTGATATAAATACTATTTTGTGTTTTTTATTATTAGTACACAGATGTATTTGTAATGTTTAAAGTAAAATGGTACGTTTGTTTATATTATTGATTGATGGCAATCTGGTAACTTCTTTCGAATTTGAAAGTGTACCAATACATACTTCATGTAAAAGCTAACTGTTATTCAGTAGTACTGTTTGTGTATCTTATAATGTGAATCTTATAATTTTTATTACGGAAAACTAGGATCTCTGGTAATTACTAAACATTCACCTGAAATACGAATCAATCAATCATTCCTTTTCTTTAATCAAGTAAAACCCTTGAGAACAAATTCTCATTTGCAAGCCTAGTATCAGACTGTGCCTTTTAGAAAGTGCTATGTTTGCAGCCCAAAGTAATGCACTACCCACAATGCAGTGTGTGTCATATCCACAGATATTGATGCGTGTTATTGTTACAATGTTTAGCAACAGTGATGTTAACACTAAGGGTTGTGTATCATAGAGCTTTGTATTTTGCTTAAAAATATTAATACTTTAAAGCTATTCATAAAATGTAATACCCACACAAATGCCCAAAACTAGCCCAAAAATTAGGCACCCGTCCAAAGCCATTTTTTCACGCACAAAACAAAAAATACAAGCCCAGACCTTGGGTGATGTGTTTTTCATCCTCCCCACTCACGTGACACTGGCACATATACAATGCCGTTCATCCCATCTGTTTAATGGGCTGAAGCCGTGCTGTGCTCGCTGAGAAATGCGAGCCCCCAATCCACCTTGCACATGCCCAGTAGCAGCCAGCCGTCAGAGCCATCTATGATTGGCTTAACAATGTCTGGATGGAGCGCAGTCGGTTAGTGAATGCGGTGATCAGGTGATCAGAGCGCATGTGCCAAGACAACAAAGGCTATAAATACGAGCAGCGCGACTTCGGCTCTTCACAGTTGCCAAGTCCGCTTATAATAAGTCGCAGGTTGAAATTTGCGTAAAGACCTATACTGTAACATGGATTGTGCTTGTTTTGACAGGCAGTACTGCTTTTTTTTTCTCGTGAGACATTGCAACAAGTCTAATTATCTTAGTCTAACTTTAAGTTAATGTTATTTGTCTTATTTGTTCAACTTTGTTCTTTTCAAAGTTTCAAATGCTTTTATTTTGCGCCCTCTGTCCTTGTTATCCCGAGGATGCTGCCCTTCAGCAATGCTTTAACTTAAGCACAGTAATATCTTGCTGTGTTTGGCAATTTTTTTTTCTTTTTTGTTGTTGTTAATTTACCTACCACTACTGCCTGTTTAGGGTAATCTGTTATTAAATATTCCGTACAGTATATTTGTATTATTTTAACATTATTTATATAATATTTTATATTATTATTATTTTTTAATGTTGTTGATAGCCGCGTCAGGCTGGACAGTGCTTCTACCACTGAGGTTGGCCCCCTGGACCCCACCCCCTCACCTGCATCTGAGGTGTAACACCCAAAAGATTTGGCCACCAGCCACCACTGGGAAATATATAAACATAATGTTTTTGTGTAAAAGAGAAAAGATAATAAATACATGATCTGAAATCGAATAAACTGAAGCACAATCTCTTAAATGCATCATTCTATTACAAACTTAATAAAATTGCAAATGCAATGAAAGTGAAACATAATGTTTCTGTTTTGCAAAACAAATAATAACAATAATACTAAATTTACTATTGAAGAGCACAGTATATATACAGTTCTGGCAATGTCTAAATCAGATTGGCAGATTTGACCTGAATTGATGTAAAGTAGATGCTATAGTTAGTCAGAGGTGAAAGTAACTTTAATTTCTTACCTGTGTAATGTTATTTCTAGGTATGCGTTAAAAAGTGGTACTCAGCGCACTGCGCTTGCTTGCGCATGCCTAAACAACTTCCACTAAAAAAGTAGGGAAGCGCTCATTCGAATATGGTACGTTATGCTGTTTTCGGTCATTCACATCTTTTTTTTTTTAAATGTGTTTTTTGCATAGTATGCAAATATTTATCATATGCAAAACATTTGATCTTGTACATTTTTCTTTTTACTTCTATAACTGCAGTGGACTTCACATGAAATTTTTTTTTTCTTTTTAGAGAAAATAATTGTCTGTTGCCAGTTTAAGTTTGCAAAAAAATTATGTTTAAATAATGGTAAATGTGCCTCTTCAGTCAATAGGAAAACATCCATCAGATTGCAATTGATTGCACATGTACCAAACTATAACAGTGCACAACTTGCAATCTGACATCGTATCACTTTCTGCCATTACATGAGTCAACTTTTGGTATGCGTACCACATTCTGACGGTGTACCACTTTCTAACACTACACCGGCACTATAGTTCAGATCACGGCTTCTATCAAAGTGAAAAACAATGTCCACAAACTTGAACTTAAAGCTTATTTATAAACGTCAGGTACATTCAAACAGTAATTCCAAAAGAAACGAAGATAGTGACAGTCAAGTTGAAAAAGATATGCAAGTAGAATAATCTAGCTAGGAAAAAGAAATCAAAAATAAATTTTACTATTTTTATTTTTTATTATTTGTGCATTTTTCCTGAAGGATATCAGACAATGTTCGTTATGTAAACAGTTCCCCCACTGCTACCAGTAGTTGAATGACAATTGATTTTGACTTTGTTTTAAGGACTCAGACTTGAGACTCGAAGTCAAGGACTCATGACTCAGACTCGGACCCGGACCCGGACTCAGACTCGACACTCGGGACTCGGACACAGACTCAGACTCGACACTCGGGACTCGGACCCGACTCAGACTCGAGTTTTGAGGACTCATCTACAAGTCTGCAGAAAAGAAAGTCCATAGCACACTGTTTTGACCATGTGCTACAGCCAACTAAGTGCAGTCTCTGGTTTTCCTTGGTTCTCTTCAGTCCTGCTTCTCTCTGGCTCACCTTGGCTGTTTTTCTCCAATCTTTATCTCTGTTCTTCTTACTCCAGCAAACATTTCTCTCAGCAGCAGTAGCCCGTTTCTCGCAGCACCAGCTTCAGCAGAAGCAGTATGCCCGCTTCTTAGCCCCGCATCAAGGTTCACCAGCCACCAATCACAAGCATGTATGGTTTCCCACTCTCGATCCCTTGATTGTTGCAACATCTTGTCCCCTGATTTGTGACAACAATGTTGCAACCGAGTCACACTTGTGCGGCAAGCTGAGCCTTCAATTGGTGGTGATTCTGACTTCCCTGAACACCTGCTGCCTTGAACTTTTGACCGAGTCATAGAACCTTCCCAAATGTGTTTACAGCAGACCCAGGGTCATTACAATATTATACAACTCCTGAGGAAAAACCTCAGAAACTTTTTTTTTTTTCTTTTTTCTTAAAACAGTTGTGGTTCAGTTATTTTATGGAGGTTTTTACAATTGTCTTTTTAATCACGACATTTTACTATCTAAATTTAAAACTGATTTTGATAACTATATTTTTGGTGACTGTAAAAAAGTGTGTTTCATGAGCTGTCCTTAGTGAACTCTACTACTGCTATTTTGAATAGTATCATGAGTGGGAATGCTAACTGTTACTGCTCTCCAGTTTCCATTACTAGTATGCTATTCTGCAACTACATTTAGGTATTTTTTCATTGTAATTACCTAGCTTACTTTTTTCAAGTAGTAGATTTTTTCTGGAATTTAAGATGTTACTCTACTGCCCTGCCAATGTTTTATTGTAACATGCAATGATGCAATGATACTGTGTTTGATAATTGGTCACGCACAAAGTAAATCTAATAATAAGCAATGCTCTGTGTTTTAAATGATTATGTTAAACTATATATATATATATATATATATATATATATATATATATATATATATATATATATATATATATATATATATAATTTATTGTATTTAATTTAACATCTTCTGTGTCATCATTGAATTCTAGAGATCTAAATCCTTGGTACTCCTTGGAAATGATCGCTGTAGTTTCAGTGGACTGTAAGGTGCTCATTGACATGTTTATTGCTGTTATTATTATTATCTCTAGGACAATCTGTTTTCATGAATTAGTAAACATGGTGCAAGGATGGTAATTTGAAACACGACAGTGAGTTTGACTTGATTTATTTACAGGGCTGCACTGATAGTGAGTGACAGAATGGCAAACTGTTAATAAAACATTTGATGGCTATTAATTACTTTCCACTTAATCATCCTGCCATGAGGATCTTGTAGGGATATTGATTACTGGCAAACACATCCCACCAGGGATACTGTACTTTAACTTCCAAGGAGTCAATTAGCTAGAGTGATGCTGGGAGGTCTTGTGCTTCGCCTCAACAGCTGGGGAGTGTTGCCAAGATGGGCAGATAAGCCATTTTAGTTCATTTAAAGACTGAAATATTCAACTGAAAATGTTCGAGGGAGCCTTTAAAGGCTTAAGCCTTTTGCTGGTTTTATTTAATTAACAAAACAAAATTAATATATTTGTACAGCTGGAAGTTTAATGCAGTTGTACGGCACCGTATGCAACACCAATGTGTTTTGTTTACTGATTCTTAGATGGTGCACTGTTTAGTTTATATCTGACAACTCACACCCATAAAACCTGTTTTGCTCTAGAAATTGTGGTGATCTGATACAATATAAAAAGTATGTATTGCAAGTGGAATTTTTTTTTTTTTTTTCTTACACGAAAAACACATAATAATGGCTTTACAGTATATTGTCTAAGCATGGTTTTGGAAATAAATGTTCAGTAAAGCAAAGAAGATATATTCTTGAAGTGGGTACTTGTAAGCTAAAATAAAATAGGTTAATACAAATGTGATGAGGGATGTATAACCTGATTTTACAATTAGATTGTAAAATTATCAATGGAATAAAATGTTGCAAATTAGTTATTTCAAAACTAAACCTGTGTCACTTACTTTATTTATCGGTGTTGAGCATGTAGGAAAAAAAAAATTGTAAAAAAAAGTTTAAAAGGCACCTATTCTAATTCTTCTTCATTTTGAGTGTTTATTGAATGAGTATGTCTAACAGATCATCTACAATAACTTCTAGACGGGTGCATGAGGGCTATGTGAAGGGCTGCAACATGACTACCTTGGACTTAGTAATATAAAGTACAACTAGTTTTCTTTTCTCAATCAGTTTCTTCAAAGTTCAGATCCAACTCTAGAAGATCAGTGCTCAAGAGGCTTAAAAATAAAAGGTGCATTGTTTAATTCAGTTTATTTGTTTAACAAGCTGGCCCGATATATAATATCTTAGTATCTATTTTAGTGATCTAAACAGCTGCAGATCAAAAAAATGCACAGGTGTTATCTATTGACCCAAGTAACACTACTAACTACAAACATAAAAACCACCCTTTATTATAAGCCACCCTAAACGTCTGAACATGGTACATTAACATATCCAAAATCACATGCCTAAATAAAGCTACCATTTTTCAATATAATACAATTAATTTAATGTATATACAGTAAATAGTGTATACTACATGCAATTTGTCCTACATTATTATTTAATATAATTTGGAACATTTTGAACTGGGTATAAGATTGGTAATGCTCCCAGTGCTAGACTATTGAGTTGAGTTAAATTTAGGGGTGGGGGAGGAGACAGGAAAGATGTAATTAAGAGACAATACAGACGCTCACTGTTGTTTCTGTTTAAAACAGAAAGGCTTCCAGCTTAATAATACACTCTTCACTTACTAACCTGTACACAAACAGTACAGCCCCACCCAGGGAGGCAGACCTGTAAGCACGCACTAAATGTTAATACCCTTAAGGAAAGTTGGCCTCTAAAAATCCACAACGTTTCCCAAGGTTCACTTCCCTCTACTTTAATATTGTGCGTTTGTGGAGTAGCCACCCATGGACCTCCCGCTGCCAGCATTGGGATGCCTGGCATCACCATCTGCTGACTAGTTACAATGACTATTACCAATGCAATGAATAAGTGTACAATGACTTTGAGTCAGATTTCAAGTGGGGGCTATGATAAGAATGGGGTATCTTGGCAAGAGCTTATCCACTCGAGCAATTAGCAATATCTTCTCAGGTTGAAAATGGTCTATATGGATAAAAGGAATACCTATACTTAGCATCTCCTTTTAGAGAGACGGTTTCCCATCCATTAATGTTTTTTTTGATGACAAGATTACTGACCATTAGCACTAATGTTAGGGACTTTCCTAACTCTGTTTTGCATTACACACATTGTTGCTAGCAAGCTGTTTTTTTGTATAGTTACAGCCTGTTTTGTTCCTTTGCCTTGCAGTGCATTTTCTCTGATGAAGACCTTCTTTGTTATACGGCTGGGAGGCTTGGCTTTCCAGACATTTCTACTATTTGTGTTTAACAGCAACTCATTGCTAATGAAAGGTAAGAGTCTTTAGTTAAAAGTGTAACATTTACTTACAAGGGTGTTACTTAAGCAAGCAGGGGCTGCCTGTAAGCTGTTGAACGCTTCTCAAAAATTCATAACACAAAATAAATACAGTAAAACCAGTACAATCCAGCATCACTTGGTATCAGAAAATATGCTGTATTACAAAATTACTGTAAATAATCTAATAATCTGCCTAAAAAGGTGTTAAATAACTAAACTATTTAATGCTTTAAAAGAAAAAAAAAAACAACTTTATTACTGAAAAGAAACATCACAGTACCCAGTGTACAGTCAAATTTACATTGATTTTAGGCAGAAGAGACTGTAGAGGGTATCATGCCATTCATTTCAATAGGGATTTGGTTGGGACACAACAATTGTGTTGATTATACAGAATGCTGTTTTATAGAGGGGCTGGATTAGACTTTTACTGTACAATGACTTCCATCTCTGCAGTCATCATTTGCTTCTAGAGCGGGCTTGTTCATGCTCATCATATGTAACATGAAGCATAGCTTTAATGCATGTACCTTGTTTGCATATCTGCTAAGAATTAGTTTTATATATTTATTAGTAGGAACCAAGCCTTAAAGTTGTTTGTTGCATGAAAAGTGCTTGAAAAGCCAGGTTTGCAGTACATCACCAACAAAAATAAATGTAGCCATCAGTAGCTAAATTTACACATTTTTGGGATAGATTCCAACGATATCTACTGTACATCGTCATTAAAAAAACAACAACAAAAAAAACAATGAAAGTTATCAAACTGAAAATAAACCTAGAGATTTTATTTTGAGGCCCGTGGGTAGCTTTATGTTTTATTATTATTATTATTATTATTATTATTATTATTATTATTATTATTATTATTATTATTATTATTATTATTATTTTGTTTAAGAAATGTAATTGATGTTGTTCCTTGCTGGAGTAAATTAAGAGCTTTGAGAATCTATCCCAGAGAAGGTCCACTTACCTCATACATTGATCCAACTGGGTATTGACATTGGTATAAAATAATTAAATAAATACATAAAAAAAAAAAAAAGGCATAATGCTTAAATACATGATTAAATAAATGCTGCAGTTATCGTTTAGTGCGGCTTTAACACGATTGATTTCCTACATCATATGCATATTAAAATACTCTATACTACGATAAAAAAAATAATAAAAAAACACTTGTCGCAGTGGTAAAAAAGTCTTGTCCACATTGCCATCAATATTTCACGATTTAACATAATATTTTGTTTGTGACAATCGTCCAAATTAGACTTTTAGACTTGGTATGTAGCACACTGACACTAAATGATAATGCAAAGGCAAGGGACATTTTTGGAGAGGGATACATCATATTTATATATATTAAACTCGCAAGAAATTATGGTTAAAATAACTGATAAATTACTGTTTTGATTGGTTCATTTCTAGTTGTATACTATTACAATGAAAGGTGTTCTTCTCAGAAGTGACTTTGTTTTACTGCCACCTTATTTTAACCTCAAGCCATATTTCAGACAAACCATTTGATAAAAGGTGCCTTTCACATTACAAAGGGGAGCAGGTTGTTTTTGTTCTCAAAAATACCTCTTTCTAATAATAATTATTGCAGATTTTTTAGTTATTTTTGACAGAGTAGGGTTGTGCATGCAGACAGTTTTATCATATGTTCTGCTCTGATGTTCCCATGCTTTGAACTGAAGAGACACATTTGACTTTACATTTTCATCAGTAAGAGCTGGAATGGCACAACAACAAACATTTTTGTTTTCATTCTGATTCTGTCAACAAGTTTTTCGGATAAAGTGCTTTGATGTGCATCTTTTAAAAAGGGGGTTTAAATTCACTGGTGGTCTGGTGATCATGTTTACTCTTTTGATAGGTCATTCAGAGCATCAAACACAGAGCAGACAAACAACATCAAACAGGGTTAGTGGCAAGTAGCATTCAAAACAAATACACTGTTTATTTGAACTTGAACCCAACAGACATTTAGTCAGATTCTAAATATAACTCACATGTGTTTACTGGGTTTTAATCTGCAAACTGTCATTTGTCTACTGCTTCAAGTCGTATACCCATGCAATTGTATGTTTAAATTGAAAGTTACAGCAGTTTTTTTATTTTTTTTTAAACTATTTTCTCTCACCAAATAAAAATAAAGTTGCCATGAGATATTCCCGAAATGCAAAGTATTAAAAAAAAAAAAAAACTACTCTTAACTGTGTTAAACTACACAGAACAATGCTTTAAAAGAAATCATCCTGCTATTAAGTAGTTTAATGATAATTTTATACCATTAAGATAGTTGTATTGGCTTTGCCTTTGCACTTCCTACAAAATAGGGACACAAACTGTTTTAGAGTTATGGTTTATACTACAGTATTATGAGAAAAGAAGGTTAGTCCAGAAATAAACCAGGCTTTCTAATAAAAAACAATTCCATTGACGACAAATGCTGCTTTTCTTAGGACCTTTATTAAGCAACAGAACAGAGGGCATTACCGTCTGGCTGCTGACCGACTGAGGAAGACACAAATTCAACTGCTGTACGATAGTGTCCTGAAATGGAGCTTCCTGATTTGTGGATGAAAGTTCTGAGATTTCTAATTGACCGACAGTGCCTGTCGATGAAGGCTCTACCTCATTATTTTCTTAAAACATTTTGAAGCCTACATTTATATTGAACTTATAATGATTCGTCAGGTTTCCTTCCGCTGAGAAGTTTTAATCTAATACTCCCAAAAATGTTTTTAAAGGATCACACAGCTAATTAGAGATATACAAAAACTTTATTAAACAAATTACTTTTTTACTTGTCAGGGCTGCTTATAGTTTATCTAAGCCATGCCAGATATCTGAATGGAGCAATATTACTGAACTGTCCGCGTTTCACATTATTGTTGTTGAAAGATGCTGTGTCTGAGCTCCAGTCGAGCTGACAGGCTATAATTGACTCACTTGGCAGTGGCAGGTACAGGATTGGTTGCTTTGGTTAATTTGGACAAGTTGTGCCTTTTTTAGTATTTACTGTTCAGTAGATGTGAATTAAACTTAAAAATGCAGAAAGTCAAAAAGAAAAAGCTAGTACTTGCGTGGACTGCTTTTAAATTTGATTCACTGGTGATGCTGGTACATTCCAGTAGGCATCTACTGTGTATTATTGACTGCTATATCTAGAAGCTGATTGGCTGATGATACTGAATCGTTTTCTTATAGTTTATAGAGATGTTCAAAAATGTGGAATGCCATAGATGTTTCATGTCTGTAAGCTAGTTTCCATTTATAGTCTCTACTGTGATTTTATATTTCCAACAGTCACTTGCAAAGGTTAGACAGTGGTAATGTTTTACTGTTGTACTACAATTCACTTTCATATATTTGTATCCATTAGGTGCTGCTATACTGAGTATAAGTGTACAACATTTTATAGGGGGTCTGATAACTACCCTAACATTTACCATCATGATGCACTGCTCACAAAAGGCAGATGAGCGAATACAGGTAAGATTACTGAACATCTTTGGCACTTCAAAAATATATTTCAACATATACATTGAAACTTGTATCTGTAATACAGTAGGATCTGATTTTCTTTTGTTGTTGTTGTTTTTTTCCTAACTATTACATACTTGTAACACAAATGGGTTTGCTTCATGCGTTCCTCATTTTTTGTTTATTGCTTCAAATTAATGTCCTACTTACCATTTAGACCAATGTGTAAAACACAGTATTTGTAGTCACTCAGTATGTTAGATGTTTTTTTTTTCCTGGAAATGATGAACATTTCTTGGGCAATGGAGCAGAGTGCTTTTAATATTAAACGGTTCAGTTTGATATGCATTAATTTTCAGTGACAGTTGGACATAATTCAGGGCCTTTTGCCAGTAGTAATAATTAATTTTATGCTTGCAAAAAAATAGATAAAAAGCTAAGCCAAGATTTTACATAATGCACCTGCATACTCCACTACTATAGGCACCTTGTGGAATAAAGAGGACTCTAATAAAGACTTAAGGTCTTTATTACAACCATGTAACATTTAAAACCTCTCATGAATGAGGTCAGTAGACCAGTGTAATGAATTATAGCAAAGACCCTGGAGAGTTCTCTGGTGAAAGCATGAATTGTCACTTCACTGACAGATCTGTAATGGGCTTTACTTCTCAAAATTGAGATTGACAGTGCATAATTCAAAATTATTACGGAGTATGTTACGTGTTGACAGACAGAAAATAGTTTATCTATTCATATCACCAATTTTTATTTTATTTTTTTTTACACCCAATTGTGGATTGTTTTAATAGAGGAATAAACAATTGTATTGAAATAAAACTAACATCATGATTACAACAAGCGGATTCCCAGGAATACAGGGAATGCCACTATAGGCCATGCAGGGCTGAATAAAGTATCAATCAATAAGTGATTGCTCATTAGACACTTGACAAATGTAGATATACATTGGTTTATTTGATAATGAAATGTTAAAGGACAGTATACTCTTTGTCAGGAGCACACAAAGTTCAATATTGAAGGATTTTTGTTTGATTGAATATACTGAGGTCATCAAGTTACACTGTTGGATATATTACAAAGAAATTTGCAGAAACTGTCTGTATGTCTGAAGATGTACCTCTATCTTACCATCCATTAGTCATGTTGGAGAGGGATGGCAATAGGATGTAACCCTGGTGAAGAAAAATCATCAGCTGGGGAAATGACTGTATTGTGTGACGACACTCCTCAAACATTGCACAATCGGCTCAAAGTAGCTTGTTGTTTTGGAAGATTGGCAAGGAAGAAGTCATTTGTGAATTCAAAGAATTGTAAGGTCAGATTACTGAGTATGTGATCAAGGAAATTACTTCTTGTGGACCTGTGAGACGAAGTTCAACTGCCCGGTATCCCAGTGTATGGTTTTTGTGTGGAGTAGGCCCACAATGCATGAAAGGCACTGTGAAGAATGTGGTTGTGTCACAATTTTTGGTAAGTTCCATTTTATTGAAGGAAACACAAATTAACCAATTTACTTGAATATTCTTGAGAAAATCCTTACTGTTTAAATGCCGCAGATAAATGACCTCAAGCACACCAGCAAAGTGGAATACTAGCACATCAGATTTCAGACCAGGAATGCCCTAAGTATTGCTTCAGGATAGTCACATTACCCGGAACTAAAGTTGAGTTGAATGCCTCTGTGTAAATATACCATTTTATTCTGATGAATGAATAAAGCTTTTCTTTGCCTGTTCCCTTCTCATTCAACAAAGATAATCCTTTTTGCTTGAAGTAGCCTTTTGAAATATAAAACAGAATTCTACAATTTACAAAACATTTAATATCATCTACTTGAAGTTCAGTAGGACTATTAACTTTACGTCTTCATCTTTATCAAGTACAGTGGCTTGCGAAAATATTGACCCCCCTTGGCATTTTTCCTATTTTGTTGCCTTACAACCTGGAATTAAAATGGATTTTTTGGGAGTTTGTTTCATTTGATTTACACAACATGTCTACCACTTTGAAGATGCAAAATATTTTTTATTGTGAAACAAACAAGAAATAAGACAAAAAAACAGAAAACTTGATTGTGCATAAGTATTCACCCCCCCAAAGTCAATTCTTTGTAGAACCACCTTTTGCAGCAATTACAGCTGCGAGTCTCTTGGGGTATGTATCTATAAGCTTGTCACATCTAGCCACTGGGATTTTTGCCCATTCTTCAAGGCAAAACTGCTCCAGCTCCTTCAAGTTGGATAGGTTCCGCTGGTGTACAGCAATCTAAGTCATACCACAGATTCCTAATTGGATTGAGGTCTGGGCTTTAACTAGGCCATTCCAAGACATTTAAATGTGTCCCCTTAAACCACTCAAGTGTTGCTTTAGCAGTATGCTTAGGGTCATTGTCCTGCTGGAAGGTGAACCTCCGTCCCAGTCTCAAATCTCTGGAAGACAGAAACAGATTTCCCTCAAGAATTTCCCTGTATTTAGCGCCATCCATCATTCCTTCAATTCTGACCAGTTTTCCAGTCCCTGCCGATGAAAAACATCCCCACAGCACGATGCTGCCACCACCATGCTTCACTGTGGTGATGAGAGGTGTTGGGTTTGTGCCAGACATAGCGTTTTCCTTGATGGCCAAAAAGCTCAATTTTAGTCTCATCTGACCAGAGTATCTTCTTCCATATGTTTGGGGAGTCACCCACATGCCTTTTGGCGAACACCAAACGTGTTTACTTATTTTTTTCTTTAAGCAATTGCTTTTTTATGGCCACTCTTCCGTAAAGCCCAGCTCTGTGGAGTGTACGGCTTAAAGTGTTCCTATGGACAGATACTCCAATCTCCGCTGTGGAGCTTTGCAGCTCCTTCAGGGTTATCTTTGGTCTCTTTGTTGCCTCTCTGATTAATGTCCTCCTTGCCTGGTCCGTGAGTTTTTGTGGGCGGCCCTCTCTTGCCAGGTTTGTTGTGGTGCCATATTCTTTCCATTTTTTAATAATGGCTTTAATAGTACTCCGTGGGATGTTCAAAGTTTCGGATATTTTTTTATAACCCAACCCTGATCTGTACTTCTCCACAACGTTGTCCCTGACCTGTTTGGAGAGCTCCTTGGTCTTCATGGTGCCACTTGCTTGGTGATGCCCCCTGCTTAGTGGTGTTGCAGACTCTGGGGCCTTTCAGAACAGGTGTATATATACTGAGATCATGTGACAGATCATGTGACACTTAGATTGCACACAGGTGGACTTTATTTAACTAATTATGTGACTTCTGAAGGTAATTGGTTGCACCAGATCTTATTTAGAGGCTTAATAGCAAAAGGGGTGAATACATATGCACGCACCACTTTTCCGTTATTTATTTTTTTGAATTTATTGAAACAAGTTATTTTTTTCATTTCACTTCACCAATTTGGACTATTTTGTGTATGTTCATTACATGAAATTCAAATAAAAATCCATTTTAATTCCAGGTTGTAAGGCAACAAAATAGGAAAAATGCCAAGGGGGGGTCAATACTTTCGCAAGCAACTGTATGTGATGTTATACACTCACTGGCCGCATAATAACGTATTGCGCCACCTTTTGTCACAGTGCCTGGAGTCAGGATATAGAGGTTTGTAACCCTTTCCTCCAGAAATACAAGTAACTGGACCAATGACGTAGGTCCAACCCAAGCTGGTCCATAGGTTGTGGACCTTTTTTTACCCATATCAGAATATTTGCTATTTATAAATTGTTATAACACAAAATATAATGACAAAGACATTATTTTTTTTTGGTCATAGCGTAACACAACCTTTTCCATTTATTTGTGAAATGAAGATTAGCTGCCAGCATCTAATCATGGCCACTAACTGTTAGATCACTGATGTGCAAACTTGTTATATGCCTCCCCCCTTTACTAAGCACATATTTTGTTGCGCCACCCCCTCACTGACACACATACTAAAACATTAGAATTTAAAATTTTAACAGGTGTTTGTTTTCCGGATTTAATTTAGCTAAATACATAAATGTTAACAAATACATTCTTACAAGTTTTGAAAATTGTACTTTTAGATATAATTTATATTGCTGGAAAACGCGTATCGTAAATTCAACATTTAAATCCGTCTGTAAATCATTTTTTAAACTTGGTGAGTCATCATTTAGCTGACACATTAAATCTGTGTTTCTAATAAATAAATCAGTGAATTAAAATATTTTTTTTACACTTGGCGAGCCAACATCTACCTAACAGATACATCTGAAAAACATTAGCGTTCATCAATTAAATCTGAAAAAATAAATCTGGGTTTTCACAAAAGAAATATTTATTTTGCCAGCTAAATCTGAAGCTAAATGAACCCCAGCCCATTGAAGCATTTGATTTGGCACTGTATGCAGCAGAGCTGCACTTACACTGAGAGCCAGTGTCTTCACTTCACTGCCTCTTCTGCATACTACAATGCCAAAAAAGAAATGTACACATATGTGAACAGGATGGCTTGCAGTGGTGACATAAGACCAGAACAGAAACCAAAACACGGAATGCCGGTGCTACAGCGCTCAGTACTTTATTAAATAATAAAACAAAGACCTGAACAAACAAAATACACAAAACAAAAAGGCACAAGGGCCAAACAAACATAACAAATAGTATGCTGGCTGTGAAACCAGCATACGTAGCAGTTGTTTATCTTTTTTTGTAAATTTACGTCTCTCCTCTGACAATCCCTGCCTGAGCACAGAAAGCTGCAGGCTTTTATAGAGGTGACCACCTCCCGATTAGCAACAATTAATGAAAGAATGCACAAGGTTTTTATGAATGGGGATTTTAACCCCATTCATGTGACTATTATGAGACCGGCTTTATGCCGGTCTCACTCAACAAATAATAATAATAATACAAATAATAATAAAACACACACACACACACACACACACACACACACACATATATATATATATATATATATATATATATATATATATATATATATATATATATATATATATATATATATATATATATACACACACACACACCGTCATATATATATCCCACCACTCCAGGTGGTGTTGTCAGTCAAAAATTTTTAAGAATGATTAAGCTAAATCAGAACTTTTTTTGGTTAAATCTAGGAACAAGATACACGATTTACATTAAATCAGGGAAAAACACTATTAAAATGTAACTCCTTTTTATTATTATTATTTTATTTTTTTTTAACACTTGGTGGCCCCATACGTGGACGCCACCATTTCGTCTCTCTTCACTGCAGTTTGAATGACACTCGCCATTTCTAACGTCATTTCTCCAGAGTCCTAGAGTGATTATCAACGGCTCATTTGAAAGATAATAACTTAATTAGATGTCATTTATGTATTTATTTAAAATGTTCTCTCCTTTAAAAACATTTTTTTAATTTTTATAGAAATGCTTCTTTAGTCTGAATTGCGCCCCACACTTTGCGCACCACTGTGTTAGATCACAAATCCTGTCTCTTGATCATGTCTCTATTAAAGGTAGATAATGCCTGTTTACAGCATTAAACTTTATGGTACAGGATATACTTCACAAATTGATCTGGGAAGCTCAGACCTCAATATTTCACATTTTGTTGTGTCAGTGCCTCAGAGTTTCATGCATTTAAATGAGGATTTTTTCCCACTTATCTACACACCATACTCCACACTGTTAAGGGGAAAAAAAGTTTTTATTGAGAAAAAAAATAATACATTAAAAATATAAAACTGAAAGATCATAATTGGATAACTCTCCACCCCCCTGAGTTAATACTTAGTGGAAGCAACTTTGGCAGCAATTACAGCTGTGAGTCTGTTGGGATAGGTCTCTACCAACTTTGCACACCTAGATTTGGCAATATTTGAGCATTCTTCTTTACAAAACTGTTCAAACTCTGTCAAGTTCCTTGGGGAGCATTGATGGACAGCAATCTTCAAGTCATGCCACAAATTTTCGATTCTATTTAGGTCGGGGCTCTGACTGGGCCACTCAAGGACATTTCCCTTTTTGTTCCTTAGCCACTCCAGTGTAGCTTTGGCTGTGTGCTTTGGGTCGTTGTCATGCTGAAAGGTGAACTTCTAAGATATCGCTTACAGAAGTTTTCTATGGTAAATTTGCATGGTAATTGTGTACTTACTTTGCTTTTACCATGATTTGCCATTTATTTTAAATGTGCTTTGTCATGCTTCTCTGGGCTTTACAGTGCTATACCTGCGCTTTACCGTGCTTTAAATATACATTGTCACACCTTTCAATCAATGGATTGCAGTCCATTGATAATCCCCAACAAACTTATCAGAACTGGAGCAATTTTCCTGTGAAGAATGGGCAAAAATGTGACCATCCTACTGTGCAAAGCTAGTAGAGAACTATCCAAAAAGACTCATAGCAGTAATTGTTGTAAAAGGTGCGTCTACCAAGTACTGACTTAAGGGGCTGAATACTTATGCAACCAGTAAATTTCATTTTGTACATTTTCTTTGCAAGTTTTGCTGTCATTTAATCTCCTCCTCATATAACAGTGTTCAGTTTAACCACTACAGCTTTGAATTAAAAAAAGTTTGTTTGAAAAACTGTGCACATATTGTTTGTAATTTAACAAAATGTGAAAACTTTACAGGTGTGTGAATACTTCAGCAAACCACTGTAAATCTGTATCCTCTTGTTAAAGTATTGGCTACCATGTCTGCAGTATATTCTGTAGTTTTAATTAGGAAATAAATCCACTTAATTTTCACAAAACTATAATGTCTAACCTCATGATGAAGCACAAAAGCTGCTGTAGGTTCTGTATTTCTTAAATTAATCTACAGAAAAAATGTAATATATTGGCTCTGATCCCATGTTAACAAAACTGTTGGTATCCTTTTATAAAAACTGGCATTTTCTTCTTGTTCTTTTTTTCTGTGCTCCTCTAACATCTCTAAAATGATGTTCACTCTGGGGGCAGAGGTTCTAACTGAAAATAATTTAGTTTAAAAGACATGACTTTTTGTCTGTGAATTGTTTTCAAAGTTTACTCAGAAAAACAGTGGATGACTTATGAAAAATAATGGTTGCCACATGATGCTGATAACATTGTTAGCTTATCATTTTATCTGTGGGTTCTTTCATGCACCATATTCATTTATTAATGCATCTAATTTCTCATTTGCAGGCTACCCACTACAGTTTCCTGGCAACCTTGGAAGTGATGGGAAAGCTCACATTCAGTGCCCTTGCCGGCTGGATTGTAGACTGGATTGGATTCCCTGCCAGTTTCTTTCTCTTTATAATTCTCTCCACTGCAGCTGTAGTGCATGTCTTTAAAGTGCAAGTAACTGGAAGGTAACAGGACACCCAATTGCAATGTTAATGGTCTCCTTTTGTTTTCCTAAAAGATTTCATATTAAGAATACATGTAAAACATTAGTATCGTGTTTTGTCACAACAATATCTTTAGCAGCTTATAACAACTATTTATATTTCTTTTAAATTGTAAAACAGAAAATGGGTAATATTTGTTTATAAAACTGATACATGTTCAGCTGGTATCTGCTCACCCAGTTCATTTTCACATCTGTGTTCCTTTGGAGGATTGGCAGTCATTGTTTTATTTTTAGCAGCCATTTGCAGACAGAAGAATAGAGCCTGATGAGTCCTGTATTGCAATGAGTTCTGCACTGAACATTTGATTTGCTTGACCGGATTGTTAATAATAAAATACTGTAAGGTGCATGTCGTATTATCATTTTTGTATAACCATATGTCGGTGCGGTGTTTCTCTTTCAGTGCAGTGGTAAAATGTGGTTTTGTCCAGTTGATGAGGAACCCCAGCAGAATAAATTAAAAGGACCCCAGAGTTGGGTCTTTTTTTTTTCTTCTTCTGCTCCATCTCAGTTAATCACTTCATTAATCACTATACATTTGGAAGCAATTATTGTGGTTTATTACCTGGTAATGCCAAAATCATTGCCTACGAGGAGATTTTAAGCAGGCTACAACTTAATGGACCTCATGTCATTTGCCTTTAAGACACATACATAGTTTTTTTTTTTTTTTTTTTTATTATTATTTCTATTGATTCACCCATTATTATTATTTTAATGTATACAGCTACATTTGTGATGATTGGGGCACTGACTGCAGCAGCATTGGTGTTTATTTGAGAATGGATGGCCTCAGTCTTCATCTTCTGCTTGTGCAAGTTGTTTTAGCAGATACTTGTTGATTTAAAATCCATTCTGAATATTTTTTGTCTGACCTAGATTCACATTAGCACAACATCTTGTGAACTTCATTATATCAATGGACTCCAGGTCTGCATAAACACAGCTGTGTTGTATGCAAAGGGTGTTGATGGGGTTCTACTGTACATGACTGAAATGCATTTGTACAATACGACAGATCCTGAATAATGCTTTCTATTTATACGTGTCACAAACACGGCTGGAGTGGGTGGCGTCAGACCAGAGCCAGGAAATAAGCAACAGAGAGGTGGAGGGTGGTGGAGCTGAGCGAATGGTCTCGCTCCGCATTTAATAAGTGAACAGACAGTCAGGAAATAAAAAGGTTGCAACAAACAAAAACACAGTACTTTCGCCAAAATAAATAGACAAACAAAATGGACGACACAGACAAACACAGTGAGCTTCTATTTTTCTTACAATTATCACTATTACTTCTGTCCCCAATCCCGTTCTCCACTCCCCGAACACACAACCCCAGGTATGTGAAAACATGCTGCTTTTATGCAGCTGTACCAAGACTCAACTGCTAATCAATCATTCAATTGGAATCGTGGTACAACTGCACATGAATTAATAAAGTACAATTCCCCGTGCTCACATATTACTTTTTACTTGCACGTGAAGTGCTGTGCACTCCTCGTGCACAAATACAAATATACATTTTAAACACTCGTATTACACAGACCCATTTATATCCAGTGTACCAATGACTACACACCAACATTAACACACAACATATAATACACACAGGGGTGGGCATTTTGCCCCAATACCATATACTGTTTTTGGTTTGATATGAAAATACCCTGCTGTCTTGTTAGTGGAATATTGCCTGTAAATCATTTAAGGAATAAAAACAGCATTGACGGATTTGATAAAAATTTATGGTGCACATTCAGGAACCTGCTGTTACTTGAAGAGCTCCAAAAGCTTCATGGTAGGTTATATCAGCAGGCTCAGCTTACTGAACAATGTTATACAAAGCATGTGTTAGAATTCCCCACACATACAGCGTAAATCAGTCTGCACTTGCGGTCGTTCGTTTGCCCCTTCTAACATAGGCCCAGATAGACAGACTTGATGTTTCAAAACGCTTATGCACTATTTTTAATATACACCAAAACACAAAATAAACACCTAGCTCTTACGAGCACTAACTACACCAACACAGGAAACTAACTAATACAGGACAGCTAAGCTGTTTACCTGCAACACAAACACTAACCAAACAAAACACACAAAAAGGCTTTCACACAGTACCTTTTTTTTTTTTTTTTTTTTTACTATGATTGAGCCCACCTTCAGTTGGGCTCCTTTACACCACAGCAGCCCCAAACAAACTGGCTGCTTTCCTTAAATACACTGCACCAGGCTCAAGTTTACAATAATCACCAGGTGCAGGGGATAACTAAGGACAGCACGTCTGGGTGCTTGGGGAGAGCGGAGTATGGAACCCAGGGCAGAGCTGTGGCCAATGGTGCAGACTCCTGGCCTCCAGGTCTAGCACAGGGAGGTCTAGGCAGAGCGGCAGGGTGTCCAGAGCAAGGGGCAAGGGACCACCTGCAGTAGCGCCGGACCGTGTCACGGGTGATGGTCGAGCTGGGCTCTTCACCTCCCCCCCCCCCCTCTCGCCCTGGAGACAGTGGGGCTGGAACCTGCGGGGCTGCTCCTGCCTGCTCCCACTTTTGGAGCAGCAGCTCCAGCTCAGTCGGCTCCCGTTGTGGCAGTCCCTCGTTCCTGCCTCCACTTCTTGTTTTGATCTGTTTGAGCAGCAGTGTTCTTATTGATCTTCGCGATCAGTTCCTCTATGCTTTTCATTCTCTGGGTCGTAGGGGCGCCAACACTCGCTGCAACCATATGTAAGTTGGCTGGAACTTGCAGTCGTTCGTTTGCCCCTTCCAACGTAGACACACAGATGGAAGTTTTTAAAGTGCTTACGCACACTTTTTAATAACACAAAAACACCAAACACAAAATAAACACCTAACTCTTACGAGCACTAACTACTCCAACACAGGAACATAACTAAAACAGGACAGCTAAGCTGTTTACCTGTAACAAAAACACCAACCAAACAAAACACACAAAAAAAGGCTTTCACACAGTACCTTGAGCACACCTTCAATCGGGCTCCTTTACACCACAGCAGCCCTGAACAAACTGGCTGCTTCCCTTAAATACCCTGGCTCTAGTTTACAATAATCACCAGGTGCAGGGGATAACTAATAATTAAACAATTAACAGAATATACTTAAATTACAGCAATGTGCATTTGCACATGTTTTTGGCAGGGAGGATAGTAACCCCCTCCCTGCCGTGTCACAACAGTTTCTCTGCCTGTGCGAATGTGGATGCAAGACTTGGCTGTTAGTTAAAGTGGGAACTCAGCTGCTTTGATAATCCTCAAAAGCAAGCAAACCCATATCTTATTTAAAAATGCAGAATCATGTTAAGTTAGAAAAGAAATAATCAATGGCATTTTGTTGGCCTCAATCATATTTGGTTTCTCTTGTTATAGTATTAAGAATGTGGCTTGTTAATCTTTGATACAATTAAAAGGATTATTGAGTGTTTTGACAGTGCCTGGAGGTGTTGGTGTCAGTTTTTAGCTTGCATTGTGAACTAACCTGTAAAATGGCCTGTTAGGAAATTATATTTATGGGAACTTTTAAACAAAGGAGCTGAGTGACTTGGTGCAGAGGCATTAGATGTCTATTTGTTTCCTCTCTGATATTTAGAGCTTTGTTTGTCAGCAGCATAAGAAATGTTGGCAACTCTCCAACCCAGATTGATTTCTGAATTATCTCTTCCCCCTTTCTTGTTCATTTCTTTGGGGTTTTTCTTTGTCATTTTGAATCACTATCCAGTGCAGATCTTCTGCCTGTGTTTTTAAAATGTTGGTAGTACTTTTGGGTTGTGTGTGTTTCCACGTAGTTTTCTTTTAACCAGAGAAATTCTTGTTCCAAATGCAAATAACCTGATTAATATTAAAATACAGGAGGGTAGATTTAAATGTTTGTCTGAGTTCCCATTTTTGGCGTATCATACAGCTTTCTTATACTGGGTTTCCACTCATTTGGAAGTTTGTGTTGAAGCACCACCAGTGCAGCCTGTCTCAATTGGCCATAAAGAAAAAAAAAATGTAATACAAAAAACTACGGGAAGCAAAACAAAAATCGAGGTAGCGTTACACAAATACAAAATAAATAAATAAATAAAAATCCATAAGAAAGGGCTGTGCTACAGAACTATAACTTCAACAATTCTGACGAATGGCGCTAAAATACCAGCACTTTAGGTTAATGATATAAAAAATACCCTGTCAAAATGTTTAGGACAGTATCGGTAGTATTTTTACAAACGTCTCGTAAGCATAATGTACGACTTCTGGACATGCTTCTGCAAATTTTTGTAAATTCTGTGGCTTATTAGCGTGAGATTTACCCACCCTTTAGAGTCGTGAATATTTTAGATGCGCACTTCCTATAGAGCGTGGAACGTGTGTGGTATGTACTGCTGCGTAACGTTAATAATGACTGTGGAGAGAGAATGACGATTTTCTAAGCAGTGTGGAAACCCAGCCAGTCTCACAGTACATTTCAACTACAGATACAGATACCAACTAAAACATATTTAAAATGTTTTATAAAACACAACCAAAACTAGGTTAATACAGTTTTTACAGTACTGCATCCAAACATTATTCAAATGAAAGGCTTTACAACTAAAACAGCAAATTACTGTTTCTATATATCCAGTTTAAAATTTAGCAGAAAGTCATTTGTGATACAAAACAAATGGTGCTAAAATACAAGCTATTGAAGTTGATAGGAAGATTAGGCTCATCAGATGACACCACTGGATTGGGATACTTTAATGAGCTGTTAGAAGAGCCATAATTTAATTAGAGCAAACAGCAAGCTTGTGGAGCACTGAAATTAAAAAAGAATTTCACTTCAGGTCAATAACATCACTGCAAACTATTTTTAATCTGCATATATGTTCCAAAAGAATAATAGGGATGCAGTAGAAAGATAGCTAATCTCTATAAAAAATGAAGAAAAGCTGACATCTCTGTTAAAAGTTTTGCATTAATTGTAGTGGATTAGTGATGATATAGGCCTTTGGATTCCCTAGTGAGTATGCTAAGGGAGCACAGCTGTTGTTTTAGCACACCTGGTGGACCTTACTTTAACCCCTCATTGTTTGTGTTTATATAGTCATGGCAGTGTTTGGTACAGTATACTATTAAAATCTGGAATTGAAACAATTCCAAAATGTCACCACCTGGACAACAATTAATAGTCAACTAAGGCCTGCAGTGGTTCAGTGCTATCGTAGTCGGCCAGCTCTATCCATGTAAGCCTGGAAGCTGATTGGCCAGCCCTTTATTGGATTAATAGGTTTGTTGGGAATCATTTTTGAGGCAATAGGTAATACATGAAGACTTTGTTTACCCTTTTAGGTTGGTTTTGTGCAGGATTGTAGGTCTGTGGGTGGCAAGGTCTATTTAGTTACCCAATGTACAGGTTTATGATAGTCTGGGAGTAGTCTGCTGGTTTTTTTTTTTTGTAAGCAGAGGGCTGCTGACCCCAATACAAGTTGGTTGCACAAAAGTAATTTGTTACCCCATGTTTGTTACACTAGGCAATGTGAGTTCTATAGGACTGCGTTGGGAACATAAAGCTATTGCACTGGTACACTGTATATCAGTAAAACTCTTTGCTATTATGTTGTGCACATTTTGCATCTATCGTCTAATTGTAAAGTTTATTTTTATGTACTAAAGTAGTTCTATTCTTATATACAGGTATTGTTGGTGGGATTGACAAAGGAAGCTGCATTTAATCTTGTTTCCTTCAATATTGAGGTGTGCAGAAAGTTTTATTAATGTGACTCCCATTGTTGATCCCCTGCTTTTTGCCAATGTGTATAGCATTTAAAAGGGCTAATATTCAGAAAGAGAAACAGCTTACTATAATTTTACATCTGAGCATGAGAGGAAATAAAAACTTCTGGAAGCTAAAATAAGAGTTATTATTGGCTATACTAAAAAATGTTCATGTCACTCTTAACATATGCCCCTTTCACAGTGGCGTGTTCTACCCGGGTCGGAACCTATTCGGGTCAAGACCTGGTGTCATATGTGTTGGCTACACGATTTCACACTGCTTTTGATAAAGCAGGGTTGACCTGGGTGGCAAATGCAAGTACACAATATGCGTATCATGTCCCAGAAGCAGCTTGTTATGAACGCTTCCATCCAAGCTTCTCTGGATTGAATCTGGCCCAAATGTTGATTAAAGCTAATGTTTATTCATCCCTGCTGCAATCTGGCTCATGATGTCTCAAGCAACAACAGTATGGCTGAACAGAATAAACAAAACCATTCCTTGTGGAAGTAAACCTTCGCGCATACGTGGCCCTTTGTTATTTCATGGGCCATCATGTATTTTGTCTCACTCAACCTGGGTTAAAGCATGTCAACCCACATCCTGAGGGTCGCTGGGACCTGGGTTAACCCGGTACGACCCAGGTCCGTGGTTTCGCAGTATGCGGGATTGTGACCCGGGTAGCCAGTGTGAAAGAGGCTGTAGATGATACAAATTTAAGTGAGACATTTTTTTGTTGGAATGACAAAGTCTGATGCGTATCTGGACACTGCGGAAACACAAAATTTGGAGAAGGCGATACCAAATATACTGCACACAGTGAACTATAAAAGTGAAAAGGAGTGTGTGTATGCAGTCACAGCTGATAATTGGCTAGCGCCGTTGCCTGTCAATGGAACAATAATACCATTCAAACAATGGTGTGCCATCTATGTGTGCAGCCCAGGTACGACCCAGACACGTGGTTTCACGCTACGCAGGATTGTCTGGACCCAGGTAGAAGTGCCAGCGTGAAAGGGAAACAACCTTCACTTAAGATCTAAAAGCACAATATTAACACTTATCCAAAGCTGTACATATGGACTGACTAGAATATTTCTATATTTATTATTCTAAGGTGTTACTTTCTCACCTTGATTTCCATCATCTCACATTACATTACAAGACAAGTGTATTCATTCAATCTGATACGATACCCAAATCTCTTTAATTAGTTACATTCCTCTGGGCCAGTTCTGGTGAAAAATAATGCATAACTACAGTGTCCTTAAAAATCACAAACCCTTTGTGAAAAAAATTAACATTCCATCTAGGGCCACTTTTGCAATCTGACATACAGGTCTTATTAATATAATTGTATATATCAGGTTTTCTTCCCCGGGAACTTTTTTGGAACTATTGTTCCAAGCTCACTGCCATAAGAGACTTCTCTGTGTTAAATATACAATGTTTCTAAAAATAATTGGCATTCACCTTGTATTCCAAATTCACATCAGGCTTTAATCCAAGGTAATATAACCTTTATGCATAATCAAGGGTGAGAAGCATTTACTGTTACATTTTTAAAGTGTTTCCTTGTGCTCTAGCCAAACATTGTCTGCAGTGGAGACTAAGGTACAGATGACTGTTATAACTTTTTCTTTTAACATATTTAGACTAGATAATTGCCTGTAATAGTAATGCAAAATACTGATGTGACAGAAACTTAAATATCAAAAACTTTAGTATTGTGTGTTTTTTAAGCCACTTCTAAACAACAATGGTTATGTGCCCCTGTCACAAAGATGGCTTTAGTGGGTGACGTCAGACCAGAAGCAGGAAGAGACAGACACTGCAGGTACGGTGCAAAACGGTGCTTGCTTGCGCCAGTTTATTGTAAAATAAAAGATTGAACAAAACAGAAAACACTGACTGAATAAACAAAAACGACGCGTTGGCCAAAGTAAACAGACAGACAATGTGGACGAACCACCACATGCAACACACAACACACAAATAAACACGGGCGGGGCACATTGCCACAGCCCCACATTGTCATCAATCTCATTATGACCAAATGGGGCACTGTGCATCACTGTTTTACATAGAATTGCAATAACTAGAATCTGCACTGTATTAAAAAGACAATTCACAATGCTCTAGCAGGTTAGTTGTATCCAGCAGAAAGCAAATAAACCGTGTTTATCTTTATTATGCCAACAAGAGATACAGCTTTCAGAGCTTATCAATAATTTCAGGCCCTTGCAATGCTAATGCGTTGGTCAGCTGTCAGTACCCGTTTTTCAACCATTGCTGTTTGGTCCCCATGGTAACCCACAATTTATAAAGCAGTATGTGTTGCACAATTTTACACATTTAATCAAACTATGCCATTATGATTTCATTTTTACTATAAAGAATACTGACTGTGACCTGTTCAGAGCATATTCTTATTTATCTGAAAGTTTAATTAGACATATACGGTTCTATTCACCACCATTCTCAACCTGAATTTTATTAATGGAAATCTGCAGTTAAGAGGTTTAACAGCTGGTTTCACAGGCCTGGAATTGATGGTCTTCAACCATCTGGTAGAGAAAGAGTCCCAAGATTAATGGAAAACTAGTCATACAACTTTTGGTAATAAACTAGCCATACATCTGCTGGTAATAAACTGGCCATACATCTGCTGGTAATGTCCAACATCTGGAAAAGTTTATTTCTGAAAGGCCATTTGCATGCCCAGGCAGTCTCAAATGTAATATATAGCCCACATTTCCCACCCTCAATTTAAGGAAAAAATCAAACATCAAATAAAGATGTATTTACAAAGATGCAACCTCAATTACCCATATAAGACAATAATGTATGGAGGCATTTTCCATCTGTCTGCTGTCAGACAGAGCATTATAGTTATGCACTGCTTCGCACTTCCAGTCATAATTACTCACACCTGTTTTTCTCCTTTTTTGTGAACTGTTGTATTGCTTGGCATATCGAAAAACATGCTGGTACTGTTTGTTAAAAAGGAGCCTAAAAACAAAATGCTGAATTTGTAAAAGCTTCTCTTCGAATACCTCAGGAAGCTAATGACGCTTCTTTGAAAATAGCTGCCTTTATGTCATGGATGATTTGAGATCCATGCAGTGACGTTTGTGTTCATCTTTTCGTGGCAGTCAGTCATGTTGCTGTCTGTGTACTCGTGTAATCAGTCTTTTGTTGCCGATTTTAATGATTTCCTGATTTATAATTTCGGTTGTGCCTGTCACGTGACCATGTACCACTTTCTAGCACTACAGCGGCAACAAATCATTGTAGAATTATTTAATTAAACAAAAACTGATCAGTAGTTAATTATGTAATGCATAGAAAAGTGAAAAACGCCGAATAATATTTACTTCTTGTAGCCTACTGCATGAACTGTACTTTTTTTCTTTACCCAACTAAAATATACATAGACTCAAACAAAAGCTTTCTGCAATATTCTTAAATTAACATGGTAAGGGCCAAAGTTAGTCAGATTTATATTGGGCAGGGCTGGCCCAGATCAGGCCTGATTGTTAACCAAAGTATTCAAACAGCGGACCCTAATTATTCCTTTAATTGGGTTGAGTTAACTAGGGGGGACAATAACTTTTTCACACCTGAAGATTGCATGTTTGATTACCTTGCATGCCAAACAAATGAAAGAAGCACCAAACTCTCAGACTCCCTCTATATACTACTACAACCAACAAAAAGATCTGACCAAATTCAATGTGAAAAATGTGCAAAAATGCAGAAAATCAGACAGCAGGCAAATACTTTTTCTCGGCACTGTGTATAATGCTGTCTCAGGGGGTTGTTCCAGAATATCCCATAAATTCTCGATTGAGTTCAGATCTGGTGATTGACAAGGCCATGACATATGGATAACATTGGTGTCATGCTCATCAAACCATTGTGTGACCACACGTGCTTTGTGGATGGGGGCATTGTCATCCATGAAGACACTCCCACCCTAGCAGGAAACAAATGCTACAACATGGGGTGAAGATGATCACGCAGCACCATTAAGTAGCGATTATCATTGACCTTGCTTCTAAAGGGAATGAGTGCACCCAAACCATGCTATGTAAATGCATCCCACAACACTACAGAACCACCAGAACCCTTCACTGTTGGAACCGAGCACTCAAGGCTGTAGAGTTCTTTAGGCGGGTACCACATGTGCACTTGTCCATTTGTCGAAAACATGGTTAAGGAGGATTCCTCTGACCATATCACATTTCTCCACTCTTTGCCTGTGCTCTTTGCACCACTAGCAAATGCGCAATGCCAAGTGTGATGAGTGGTTTGTACCGAGTGGGATACCATACCCAACTATGGTATCCTGCTATGTAGAGTTCTCGGCAGACTGCTTTTGATGAAACTGGCTGCTCACACCCCAGGTTGAAATTTGCAGTCAATTGATCTGCAGTTGCTCGCCTGTTTTGCCTTGCACTTCGATTTAATGCATGGATTTCACAATGCTGGAGTATGCACTTCTGCCCACTGTTGCCCTTTGCTGATGATGTCTTTCCCTCAGAGTTCCATGCCGACATCACCGTAGACACCGTTGCTCATGAAACATCAAGTTGAGCTGTTTTGGTCACTGAAGCTCCTGCCAAACGCGCCCCAACAATCACCCCTCTTTCAAAGTCACTGAGGACTCCTCTAGCAGCCATAATTATAGGCAACCAGACATGTCCAGCATTTTCATACATGATCCTAAACATGCTGGGATGTAGCCACACCAGCCCTTGCTTTCAATATACTTGGTGTCCATCATTTACCCAGGTGTTTCCATTTTTTGTCTACTACCTGTATATATATATATATATATATATATATATATATATATATATATATATATATATATATATATATATATATCCAGGGAATGTTGGAAGCTTCAATTAATTTGTTCAAGGGACCACGTGTATGTCTTTTTCTAAAAAGATTTATACATATACTGTACATCCACATATATATATATATATATATATATATATATATATATATATATAATATATATATATATATATATATATATACACACACACACCACAGTACTGTGCAAAAGTTTTAGGCAGGTGTGAAAAAATGCTGTAAAATAAGAATGCTTTCAAAAATAGACATGTTAATAGATTATATTTTTCAACTAACTAAATGCAAAGTGAGTGAACAGAAGAAAAATCTATATCAAATCCATATTTGGTGTGACCACCCTTTGCCTTCAAAACAGCATCAATTCTTCTAGGTACACTTGCACAAAGTCAGGGATTTTGTAGGCATATAGTCAGGTGTATGATTAAACAATTATATCAAACAGGTGCTAATGATCATCAATTCAATATGTAGGTTGAAACACCATCATTAACTGAAAGAGAGGGGTACACCCCTCTACTGTCCGGAGAAGTCTGGTCTGAAGTGGCTTTCATGGAAGACTTGCAGCCAAAAAGCCATACCTCCGACGTGGAAACAAGGCCAAGCGACTCAAATATGCATGAAAACACAGGAAGTGAGGTGCAGAAAAATGGCGTACAAGGTTGTCCTGGAAGAAAACTTGTTTCCTTCTGCTCTGACAATGTTCCCCAACTCTGAGGATTGGTTTTTCCAGCAGGACAATGCTCCATGCCACACAGCTAGGTCAATCAAGTTATGGGTGGAGGACCACCAGATCAAGACCCTGCAATGGCCAGCCCAGTCTCCAGTCCTGAACCCCATTGAAAACCTCTGGAATATGATCAAGAGGAAGATGGATGGTCACAAGCCATCAAACAAAGCTGAGCTGCTTTAATTTTTGCACCAGGAGTGGCATAAAGTCACCCAACATCAATGTGAAAGACTGGTGGAGAGCATGCCAAGACGCATGAAAGCTGCGATTGAAAATCAGAGTTATTCCACCAAATATTTATTTCTGAACTCTTCCTAAGTTAAAACATTAGTATTGTGTTGTTTAAAAATGAATATGAACTTATTTTCTTTGCATTATGACCAGTTGTCATTTTCTGCAAATAAATGCTCTAAATGACAATATTTTTATTTGGAATTTGGGAGAAATGTTGTCAGTAGTTTATAGAATAAAACAAAAATTTTCATTTTACCCAAACACATACCTATAAATAGTAAAACCAGAGAAACTGATAATTTTGCAGTGGTCTCTTAATTTTTTCCAGAGCTGTATATATACAAGGCAGAGCTTAATTTTCACTGTCAGTATTGCAATAGCATCTCACTGGTAAAGACACTCTAAAATGAGGAGCTCCCAGGTTGGCAGTCAAATAAGTTTTATCACAGCTTCTGGACTAAAAGAGCATAAGAGAGTAAAACCTTTGGAAATAAAAAAAAAAAAAAACATTTAATCAATTTAAGGCTGATTAAATTTGTTTGAAATTGCATAGGGTCAATATGACCCAAGACATAACAGATGTACCTAAATTCTGAACATAATAGGAGGGTTAATCTTGCTACATAATTAATTTATTAAAATGTTTGGATATACTGTTACTTGATTGATTACTCTCTTGTTTAACCAATTCAGTAAACCTAAGTAAACAGTATTTCAGAGCACTATAAAGCCTAAAAATAGTGGTACTTGTTTCCTTACTAAAACAGAGTGCTGTCATATGTTAAAGGCAAGCATGTAGCATCCCCCTGCAGTTGACTTGCCAGTACATTGAGACTGCATGTTCTGCACCCACTGAATTGGTTGGAACTTTAGGCAAAGCTTTGCCAAGTTATACAGATGTGGAAATTGATTAGAAACAGCCAAGGGAATCTGGCATACTTAATAAATCAATGTATGCAGCTCGTTCGTTGTCATGTTAGTTGTCCCATCCAGTAATTCATTTTATTAGTACCCAGTCAAAACACAGAGTATGTGGCTATTCGGGTCTAAAATTACAACTGCGAAAAAATAAGCAGCAGGTTGAGGCGAGGTGCGTTGTAGTGCTGATTTTATTTACCGACAGGAATACCGTTTGTCTGCGCTGACTTTCCAGTTTGGTTTCTGAAAGTTGTTTATTTTACGTTCTGTTCAGCAGCCTCTGTAGTAGCCTTTTGTTTAATGTGTGATTCTGAAGTTAAATACCAATCGATCATATTTTCTGCATGTACAATTTCTTTGGGAAATATCTTGAAATGATCATCAGCCAAAATATACTTTGTTTTCTTTGTCGTCCATTTCAATCATTTTACCTCCAATGCTGAAAACTAGATTTTAGCAACCTAAACAAAACAATGCAGCACCAACTTTGTCCCACCCCTTACTGCACAGTACAGGTCACATAAAAGCAGTAAAGACGCACTGGTAGGCTGATTAAAACTTTGTTGTCATTTGAATAGTAAACAAAAACATTATCCGCTTTGGAGAATATTTTTTGTAAATGTTATTTGTGGATGTTTTTTGTTTGTTTGTTTTTTACTTAAGCGCAATGCACACAGGACAACGAAGGAATAAAAAAAGGCTATCTATAGAAGGAAGATACGTAGTCTGTGTCGCTTGTGTTGTGTAGTAGTTCGTTTAAACAAGGTTTCTTTTTTCCCCTTCTCAGCACTTGTTTATATGCATTGGCCCCTAAAAGAGGTGAATTGCACGGTGACCCCTCCATTTCACTATTTGTGTGAAATCGTGATTTAGGTAGACCCCTATATATTAGGGATAGGACAAATGCAGTGGTTCCGAATCATTTTCCTTTAGAGTCTGTGTGGAAGGGTGTGGGTATTCACTGACACGGGAGACAGAAGAGTATTTGCAAACACCGTATTTCGGGAATTATTTATTTCAGCCCGCAGAGGGTGTTGTTGTCTGTGGCCTGAGTACCGACAACGGTAATCAGGACCACCATAATACCAGTAATGGTACATTCTATTGCTTCCGTACTCACAGGTGCTCAAAAGAATAATGAAAACCAAAGGAGAGAGAACAAGTTTATTCTTAACTATAAATATTTTAAGGGAGCAGGTCAGTGGTTACTGTGGATTGCAAGAAGACAGAAAGTAATGACTGATGGGCGATTATATAGTTATCAGTGGTATAGTTAACCCAAGTGATAAGGCGGGCGACTTTTTTTATGTGTTTTGCTGTGTCTGGTCTGTCATGTTGTATAGCTCTTACGAGTTTACAGTTCTGTATAAAATAACTTACCGTGAACTGCTTTATAGCTGTGTTATAGTATTAATAAAGCTGTTTGAGAATACCCTTACTTCTTAAATGTCTAACTGAATTAAGTCCCTGTCCTTTTTTCTGATCTCAGCTATGTTCAAAGACAACGCATGTCTGACCTCCAGATTAGTAAATATAGTTGGTGAGCTGGATGTCATGAGCCAGTTCGATCGTTCAAAACAGTGCAACAACATCCAACAAGTTTTTGATGCTTTCTCAGAACTGACCAAATATACTTGCAAAAGAATGTATTGATTGTGTTTTATTTGTTTGCATCATTAATATTTGTATTCTTGCAAATCTGCCAAGAAGAATGGGCCAAAATCACTCCGACACTGTGTGCAAAGCTGGTGCATACTTACCCCAAAAGACTTTAAAGCTGTTATTACAGCGAAAGGTGGCTCTACCAAATATGAATGTGTGGGGGTTGAATACTTATGCAGACAAGATATTTCAGTTTTTTATTTTTCTTAAAAATATTTCCCAACATAAAACCAATGTCTCTTTACAATAATTGATTTTGAGTTTAAGTGTTTTAAAATAAAATATCAAACAGTACGAAATTTCAATGTACCATTTGTAATTCGGTAATATGAGAGAATTGGTCAGGGGTCTGAATACTTTTGCAAGGCACTGTATATATATATATATATATATATATATATATATATATATATATATATATATATATATATATATATATATATATGGATGGATGTGGATGTGGGATGTGCAGTATATGTAGAAATATTTTTCTTAAAGTCATTCACGAGGTTCATTGTTTCATTTTTGCTTCAAATCATTCACAGGGTTCATTGCATTAATGAAGCTTCAAATCATTAATGGGGTTCATTGATGCTTCGGTAATTCACTACTCCAGTGGTGATTCAAATGACCACTGCTTCATGTGAAGCAAACAAATGACGCAACCCTTCTCGAACCATATGAAGCAAACAGTGTTCAATTGGTTCGCATGAAGAAGCACATCATGTGATCTAACTGAACCAGAATATTTTAGTTTTGCATTACAGAAAATGTAATTACTTTTCTTATTTAAAACTAAAACAAACGGTTTTCTACAAGCACACTTCCTTGCATCGGTGGAGATTTGAAAACCGCACTTTAAAGAATCTATAAGTACATGACTTGTTACACCACTGGAGAAGTGGTTTACAAGTAAGATATAAAATAAGAATATAACAACATAAGAAAGTTTACAAATGAGAGGAGGCCATTCGGCCCATCTTGCTCATTTGGTTGTTAGTAGCTTATTCATCCCAAAATCTGGCCAGAACCTAATAACAACCTAATGACATTTAAAAAAAAAAAAAAAAAAAAAACCCTACAGAAAGACGTTACACACTATTGTTATGCTTATATGTTTATAATGTAGATCTGCATCGGCCACGTGAAACTCACCCGTTTACAGATTAAAAGGTGACAATTAGTTTTTAATTGAAACCACTTTGGAGATTATACACATAGAACAACTTAATTGTGTTATTTAAAAGGTTAACCGGCTTTCAATTGAAATGTATCGGTTCAGTGAGACCTTAAAGTAAAATTATTCTGAACCGCTGTATTCGTCCCATCCGTATTATATATATATATATATATATATATATATATATATATATATATATATATATATATATATATATATATATATATATTCCTGTAAATCTAAAATATTGTAATTAATGTCCTTCTTAAAGTTGTCCTAATTAGAAAATGACTTTAAATGATTTCAATTTCAATTATCCTCAGAGGTCTTAAACTAGTTTTTGAAAGGAGAGCCAATGTCATCCTGTTTGGGGAAAAACATAAGATCTTGTATTTGTACAAAGAAACCCACAAAACAGCTCAGATATTGTTTCTTTTAATCCGATGTTGATAATTATAACCACCTGAGATTATTTGTGATATAATTTAGTGCAATTAGTACTTCAAATCTGCTTTTTATCCATGCCACTAATTACCCTGTTAGATTAAGAGTGTGTATGTGATATTACGAGGGAAGTGCTAAAAGAGTGTGATTTAAAAATTGAAAGGAAGAACCCTTGACATTACACAGAGTTGCTTTGAAAAAGCTGAAATAAGAAAATGCCACAGTTAGCATTTTAATTTAAGGCTCAGTTATAATTAGATTGCCAACCAGCTCTTGGTGATAAGAGTATTCAGTTATATTACTGACAGTTACAGGTCAGACATTGAAATGTCATGGTGATGTTTGCCAAGTTTTATAAACATTTTAAAACTAATAAATTCACAATTACCACAATGAACATTATCGTAATACGGTGCTTAAAAAATAATAACAATAGATTTATAATAGAGTTCAGTTCTTACCTATAAACAACAGTAACAAGTTTAAAATTTGAGACTTGCTTACTAGCTCGGTGTTGTTTACATTATCGTCAGCATATTTGAGTGATTGGAAGCTGAAATTATTTTTTTTAAAACATAATTTTCTTATACCAATACTGTACTATTGTACAACTTTAATAGCAAAACTGTATTTATCTTACGTACCAGTATTTAAATTGTGGGAAAACCTCAGCATTTCCAGAAATATACTTTATTCTCGTGCCTAGTCTCACTAAATCTGCATTATGCCACACTCGCTCTGGTGTTCATAGATAAAGGGCCTCATTTACGAAAGGGCTCACAATTAGTAGTACTATCACAATCACAACTATTATTGCAGTGTTTAAAAAGTAAATCATTCACTGGCGGCTCTGACAACCGGGAAGGCGATCCTTCATATATTCAAATCTATTTATACAAAGTCCCCCAGCTTTCTACAAAAGATCAGCATTTCCCGTGTTTTTCTTTTGTATTTCTTTTGCTCTCATTAGTTAACTCAGCGTCCCTCAATTCTGGCAGATTTTATTGTAGTTGCTGAATCGGTTTTATCCCATTGCTAATTAATTAAAAAAATAGAGCCACCTAGCTAACAGTTTAATCTTGAGGCCTACAGTGAAAAGTGCTGTCTTTAACTTGGGACTTTAGCGAAGACCGCGTGTGTATGTGAGTACATTAATTATTGCAAATAGTAATTCACAGTTATTTAGTCACTCACAGGCGCTAACCACAGACTAGTCAGCATTTTTGTAAATAGCAACACATGAACAATAAAATAAACATTCCAATTGTGACACCGGTATCAGTTTCAGGTGGAGCTTCATAGTCGGTGACAGAGCTGAGAATTTTTCCTGTCATTTCTTTTGGTGCTGTCAATGTCAGTTTTTCAGCAGAGAGTACAGTAGTCGCTCAGTATCTGCTCAATAATGAGATGCAAACCAGAGACTGATCGATCTGTAGGAGGGTTTACTAAAGCAGTGGTGCGCAAAGTGGGGGGCACAACTATGACTAAAGGGGCAGTTCTGTAATAATAATAATAATAATAATAATAATAATAATAATAATAATAATAATAATAATAATAATAATAATATTTTTTAAAGGATAGAACACTTTAAATAAATACATAAATGACTCATTAATTACCTTACCTTTCAAATGAGCCATTGACGATCACTCTAGGACTTGTAGAACCAGATAAGTTGTGTTTGAAGTGGCGAGTGTAAGTGAAACTGTGGCTTCCATGTACACTGTGAATCCAAACGTTTAAGATCTAAACATCAAAATAAACACCTACAGGCAACAGATAATAAACGTGTTATTGTGTTTATTTTCGGAACACATAGTGATTATAATTTAAACACATGGAAGTGTTTAAAACGTAACCGCTTCAAATATGAACATTTTAAACATTCGTGTGTTTAACTTTTAAACACTCTAACATGTTTAAGTAGGGCAACAGATAATAAACACAATTTGGTGTTTATTTCAATACAAGTGTTTATTTTATAAACACTGGTTTAAACAGCAAATAAAACAAATACATATTCACATATATAAAACACATAAATATTCACAACATATATACATTAAAAATACATTTTAGGCAGTTACACAACAGTTGGTTATTATATATTATACATTATATAGTATATACATGCTGAAATTACAATATGCAAACAAACAATAACAAACTGAATAACCCTAAAATTTAATTTTTTGGATAGCTGAAATCAGAAACTTAGTAGACTGCTAGTAAGACAGCTACAGCATCTAGAATGGTGTCAACCTGACAACACAGTAACGCTGTCCCCCACTACCACTGCCTCATTCAGTCTCCCATCTTCAGAGAATAAAACTGTGTGGTGCTTTTTCTCTTGTTTTTGCTGCATGCTTTTCAACCTCGTCGTCAGGGATGTTCTACAAACATGAGTAAGACAGTACATCTATATGAAATGCTCTCCAACTCATTAGTAATTGTAGTTTCATTTAAGTTACTGATTGGTTTTACAAGCTTTGACTGTGACTTTTAAGTGTCTTTTCCTTATGTAGGACTAAACATTTTACTGACTTCTGAAGATTATACCATTTGTAAATATATTTCACAATGGAATAGTAAAAAAGCACTCTGCATTAAAAAAAAGAAAAAAAAAAAAAACATTCATTCATCTACAGCAAAAGGAACGCTTCCCCTAGAGTCAAAATACTATTCGTTGCATAGCTTACGCAAATGATTTTTGATCATCTCCATCACAATTAAACCAATTTTTGAGAATGTCAGTGTTAATATAAATATTAAAATCCACATCCAGATAATCTTTGTATCAACAGCACTGTGTAAGCCACTGAATGCTAACAGCAGAATGACATACCTGTTTCTCCACAAAAGCAGTCCCTAGTCTTTTCTCCCTTTCCCTTGTCATATTTGATGTTGTTTTCTATGTAGCAGAAAACATCAAGAAAGTCTTCCCTCTAAAAAGAAGAACAAAACCACATGTATATATATATATATATATATATATATATATATATATATATATATATATATATATATATATATATACACACACAACATGTTTTAATTGCATAATTGATCTAATTAGTTGACCATTTAATAATATAATATAAAATAAGAAACATTTTTTAGGATAATTTGCATATTGATGATGTTAAAGAAACTTGATCGAAGGCCCAGTATCTGTAAAACATTATTAGGCCTGAGCAAAAGTGTTTCATTGTTCAAGTTTATCAAATCATTATGATGCCAGTTTACTAAGTGAGATTGTTGTTATAAAAACCAGAAGACACTGCGACCCACAAGAACTGGAGTTGAAGAGCCTGGTATACAATATGGATACTATAGGTTATGAGTTCTCTCACTAGGTGTTTAAAAAATATATATTTAGGAGGGGAAAACACCTTTCTAGGCATTTCTCACCCCTCCACATAGTGTATCACCAACTTGTTGAGAACCCTGATGAAGAGTCTGGAACAACAGCACAACTAAAGCATTTTTCTTAGGTATTAAGTTAATGACGTGATATAGCAAAAGGTTTAATAAATGGAATAAATAAGCTGCCAAAGGTTAAATTATTGATTACCTGCATATTAATGGAGTGTTCCCTCATCAACTCCTTAACAGCAGTAAGCAACTGATTTTTTTTTTAGAATTCATTCAGATCCTTCTTTCCAGTTCTTAAAATGAAGTCATATATCACCAGGAAGAAGTATGCACAACATTAATATGGATAACTCAATTTAATCTTTCTATGTCAGTTTATCACGCTGCTTTTAACCACCCATTGCTGCAATATGTTTTCTTATTTGTGTGCAATATACTTTCCCTGTTCAAAACAAGGGAACTGGTCCATAACTGTTTTCATGTCCTTAGTTTGTCTCTTTTAAAAGCATTTTATATGATTTTCATTGGGCTGTGGTTTTGCCCATTCCTTGGATAACTCAGACACGTTTCTCTCATAGTCATCACTGTTTATCACTATTGCATTTGAGCAGTGATCCATTGCAACAGTGAAACTACTTTGGTTTTTTTAGTGGTGTTTCACCACCAGAAGACTTTCTTTTCTCACTCCATCTCAAATGTCGAATGTGAGCACTTAAGGATGTGCAGAAGAAAGACTGTGAAATACATTAAAACACTGTCAAGAGAAGAGCAGGGGGCCGGAGTATCTGTGAGTTTGCCTGAGAAATTGACTGCAGGTACACAGAACACATTAACAATAAATAGTTTGAGAGGAACTTTAAAAATGCACTAAAAAAAAAAAAATATTGAAAATTCCTCTATATTAAAATATGTTCACAGCCATACCCACGGTTCATTTCCTTCCTGCTTGACTGTGGGATAGGTCTGGTAAAATTTGTGTCCAATGCTGTGGTATTCTACACTTTGGCCAATGTGTGGAAATAGGCCCAGATAGTAACGTGCGCTCTTGTCAATCATTTTGACCATACCATGACAGATTTATTTTCCTTCAGATGTCTTTTTACATATTCACTTAATGGAGGCAGTGGAACATTCATATCTACGATTTGGCCTGTGAATAAAATAAATTAAAAAAATCACAACAGTATGAACAACAATTTACAGTCTCTGTTTCTGTCACTCTCTCACATGTTGGCATTTCATTTGGAGGGTTTTTTTCAATTAGATTTTCCTGTGGGTCTGACTTTGGTTCTGTCCATACATCTCCCTCCTCCAAAAAAAATTTAATTTCACCCCCCAACTGGCTTAAAATGGCGTGATTGTCCACTTCCGTTCCATCACTATTGAGCACAGTTCTCATTGGCTTGGATACATTCAGTTTCAATGAGGCTTTGAAAATCAGAAAAAAAGATAAGAAAACAAAGAGAATACATTTAAACACAAAAGTAATGTAAGCTTTTGCTTTTAAAAATGGTTGTTAGGTTAATTTAAAGGTTTATATAACCCTAAATGTTATCGGCATGCTTTTCTTTTAAAATAAATGGTTTGGTTACCTTTATCAAATAGTTCCTGAAGTGAGTCTGTCAATATCAGTTTCTTCTTTTGCCATCTGCAGTCCCACACTTTAAATAGTGGCATTGTTTACTAATACAATAAGGTTTAATTAAAAAAAGAAATATATAATTTTAAATAATTCAAATATTTGACATTTGACTGTAGACATTTTATCTATCTATCCTATACGATCAATGTACAATTCCCTATTATGGTACTATAATTAAGTATAGCCATAATAATAAAAAGGTATAGGTATGCTATAAGACTTGCAGAAATTATACCTAAGAGGTGATCTCACAGATCATAGAAATCATGTCATTCTTATAATAATAAATATCCACACTGGGTTGATGTGGTCAGATTGAATGTTTTCCATCTAATGTGATTCCGCCCGTTTCAAACCGTCCCAATGTACATGGGAACCTATTTAAAACAGGTTCCGTCTAATAAATGGTCTGATGTGGGTGTAGTGAGTCTGATTACTTTGGCGATGGAACCCAATGTGCTGCTAGCGATTGCAGTGATTTTAGGGGATGAAAGGGATTATATATATATGCATTAATTAATGAGTTCATTTATTTTTCATTTTGGCATAAAATATCCTCGATAACCGAAGCTATAATTTACATACAGTATACGTTCTTATCCATGTATTGTACTTACTGCTTGCTCTTAATGGAATTTACTCTTATAACTAAATATTTTAACTAGAAATTTAACTGCTCTTACTCGAAATCGCTCTCAAGTGTAATTATTTACTGTATTTATTTTCTCTTATTTGATTTTGTTCTTACTTACTACTGACTTTATTGTATTTTATAACTGTGCTTATCTGTAATGTGATATTTTGTTATAATTGTAAGGGTGTCTGCTAATAAATAAATAATAATACAAAATAATTAGGCTACATTAAAACAGGAGCTCCATAACTTTTTCTTTTTTTCTTTGTGCTGACGTACTTGCTTTTTTATTATATTAATGTATCTTCTTTTGTTTCTCCATCTATCCTGAAACACTCAACTGTTTTGTTTTTCTCCGCTTTGGCTACCTTTAAATCCCACCTGTCCATTGATTGAAATCCTAAAGTTACATAAAAACTGTCATTTGTCTCATTAACATATAGGTTTCTCATTTAAATACTGAATAGTTTTTCTGCCACTTTTATGTAAATTGCACCCATTCCACCTGTCGGAAAACAGCAGAAAACAGCAGAAAACAACGAGTTTTGGACTGTCAAAAGGCACTTTTGATTTACAGGGCTAGTGTGTTTATTTTGATTTGCAGGGCCAGTTGTACTAAGATGGGCCAGTCACAGTGCAAACATACCGCAATTTGCATTTTCGTTGTGACACTTAGCAAAGTATACATTTTGTTGTATGTACTAAGAGAAAATATGTGTAGTTTGGGTTACGCTGTAAAAAAAATAGGGTAGGTAGGTTAAGTCAATTTATTATTATTTTTTTTTTATTTCCTGAACAAGCAGCGTGAGCATGGTAAAAGTGGCAAGTGATAGTTTACAGTACATTGTTAATAACCTCTGTTGTACTTTCATTAGTTACAGTGTCATCCTTTCTCCACCCCACAGCTGGCTCATTCTCATTTTGAGGTCTCGTTTTAATGAATAGATTAATAAATTGTATTACTGTGGGGTGGATAAATACAGTGTTATTATTTTGGTTGTGCAGAACCCTTTGTGTAAATACACTCTGTGCTTTACGCAAAGGTGTGTATTGCAGGAGGTTTATTGTTTTGGTCACCAGACCGGGAATTACAAAATAAAGTCTTTCTAACTGGATTACAATTGCCTGTCAGTGATTATTCCTGCACTGCATCACCCATCACCTATACACAATCAGCAGCCACTTTGCCACACGTGGTGTCAGAACACGGGATATGGATTGCAACGCACTAGCTGAGCTGCTGGAGGCACTGGATAGCAGATGGGACACAGAGGAGAGAAGGAGAGAGGAGCGCTACACTACACTCATTGAAGAGGTAGGGCTGGCATTTTCTGCAGCGCCAGCCCCTACCGCTATACCAGTAATGTCGGCACCAAAGGTTCAGGCAATGAAGATGATGGCAGAGGATGACCCAAAGGCGTATCTGGTGGCATTTGAGAGAATGGCTACCAACGCGTCATGGCCGCGGGAGCTCTGGGCAAGCCAGCTGGGACCCTGCCTGATCGAGGAGGCTCAGGCAGCCTACCAGGCTATGAGTGACCTCAATGCTGCCAGCTACGACCTGATCAAACTGGCTGTTCTCCGCCACCTCAACATCACAACAGAGACCCACCGGGCTCGGTTTAGAGAGTACTGAAGATCCCCGGAGACACGCCCCAGGAGGTTGTGGAGCGGTTGTGTGAACACATGATACACTGGCTGACCTCCGAGAGAAAAACCATCCAGCAACTGGGGTAGCCATGGTCGTGGAGCAATTCTGTCATGTTGTCGGCGCCGATACCCAAGCCGGGATACGGATGCCACAACCTCGACTCCCTGGAAACTGCAACAAAACTGATGGAGGAAACCAAAGTTTTCCATTTTAATTTTGACGACAAGACTTTGTGCACCACTCAGTGTTCAGTCAAGGAGGATTCAATTCTACAGTTGGGAAGTGAAGTGCATGTTGCGTCGTATTGCCTAGGCAACTTGGAGCATTGCATGCCTTGACCAACAAAAAAAGAAGATTGCCGAGGCGAACAAATAACTTGCATACAGGGCTGTCATATTCTCGAAAATATTGTAGAATAAACACATATTTCTATCATATTCTTAAAAATGTTGTATAATAATATATATTCCAAGGCATGCAATGTATGCGTTGCATACATAGACAGCACACCACTGTTTGAATGGTATTATTGTTCCACTGCATGCAGACAATCCTTTTCACTCCTTTGCCATCTCTGAATTTTGTGTTTCAGCAATGTCCATATAAGCATCACACTGTATCATTCCAACAAAAAATGTCTCACTTAAATTCATCTCATCTGCAACCTCTTTCACACTGGCTACCCGGGTCACAATCCCGCGTACTGGGAAACCACGGACCTGGGTCGTACCGGGTTAACCTGGGTCCCAGCGTCCCTCAGGATGTGTGTTGACACACTTTGACCCTGCTTGAGCAAGACAACATGCTTGATGGATGTTCGTGAGCTGACACAATAACAAACAGCTATGCCTGCGTGAAGGTCTCACTTCCGCATGGAACATTTCTGTTTATTCTGTTTAGCCATATTTGTGTTGACTGAGACACAGCATGAGCCAGATTGCACCAGGGATGTAGAAACATTTGCTCTAATGAACATTTGGGCCACGGTTTTATCCAGAGAAGCTTGGATGGAAGCTTAAGTAACAAGCTGCTTCCGGAGTATTGATATGTGTATTGCATACTTGCGTCTGTCACCGAGGTCAACCCTGCTTTATCAAAAGCAACGTGAAATTGCAGACCAGACCCGCATGACACCGGGTCCTGACCCAGGTAGATTCTGACTCGGGTAGAGCATGCCAGTGTGAAAGGGCATGCCTTTATTGGTGCTTCATTCCACATCGTTTGCATTCATAAAGTTTGTTGCTTGTTTGTTTCGAATAGTTCTGCTCAGCGCGTCTTTTGTTTGCTCGTATTACAACATCCATGACTGCACTTTCACTCGTTAAAAGTTTGTATGTGCAGCTGCGCGAGTTCACTGCATGGCTTTGCATATTTTTACTGCATCATCTAAGGTAAGCTCTATTTCTCTCAATAGTCTTTCACTTACTTTCTTTTCATTAATTCTGAAGAAAATCTGATCACGTATCATAGAAGCTTTCAATTCAGCAAAGTTATAAGTCTGCGTTTTAAGTTTTATGTCTGTAAGAAAACTATCAAATGTCTCTCACTGTTTCTGAAAGTGGCAGTAGAAAACATACCTTTCATATATATGTCTCGTTCTTTTTAGGCAAACCGTATGCATCAAATTTCAGCAATGCCTCTTCCAGTTTGTCTTTGTCCGCCCCATCCTCAAATGCAAACATTGTGTAAATATCGATAGCTTGGGGACCCACTATTGTTAGAAGCAAGGCGACCTTACGTTTGTCTGGTTTATCCGATGCCCGATTACAAAAACATACCGTGTAAATCTTTACTTGAACGCTCTTCAATTACTATTCCTTCCATCCGTAGATGGTCTGGTGGTTTCATCACCTCCATTATAGCTCCGGGCTGTGTTTACTACTTTGGTACTATGTACAGTTTGTTAAATCAATATAAATGATAAGATGTAGTTAAGTGAACTGTACCGCTAGCTGGTTTATTAGTCATTAAACTCTTACACGTTGTACGTTGTTAAACTAAACTGCTTTATGTGAACAGTCTTTCATATTACATTTTGTTAATGTATTTTACCATATAATACCATACAAAATCAAATACACATTTACCATAATGCGTGCATAATTTATACAGGTCTTGTTAGTTTTTTTACTTCCAACAGAGACTGTGCTACAAACCTTTGATGCCTAAGTACGAACCCATGTGACTATTAATAAATTGATTGTCAGTGCAATGTCACCACAGGAGGTTTGCTGTTTGTACAGTAATGATAACATTCAGTTGCCTGTCTGTTCTGACACTGACAGATATATGAAGAGTGATAAAGGTTTCACCTATTTGTTGCTGTAGGGCAATTTCCAGTCTTTTCCTTATTGCTGCTAGGGCAGAGGCAACCATTTATATTATAGTATATTTCTGTCCCAGGTAAATTGGCATTTAAAGCAGCCTGTTTGTTATCTGTACCAGGCTTACTTGAAATATAGCCAAAACATTAATCTGCACTCGAATGTATCTCCCAAAGGATTTAATTTGTGCAACTAGCTATTGAGACTGGAGGTGGGAAATTAGATTGGGAGAAATCGATCGCACAACAGGCAATTCTGCTTGCAGCACCTTAACACAATACCAAAATGGAAAGTGATGACATTAGGGAATTTGACAAGTAGAGATTACATTACAGACCAATGTAATCTGGGTAAGTGCTGCATCGTTAAAGTTAGAATTCGATGTTTTATGAATGCACCAGCATTGTAATACAATTATAGCAGGTGGTCTAGTGTCTCTGAAATTTTTTTTTTGCAGTTTTTAGAGCTTTTAAAAAAAATAAATAAAAAAAAACCCACAATAAAATAAAACAGCAGAAACATTTAACATGAATTGTGAACAACAATGAAGAGTGTGTTGTTTGAAACGATAGCATATACAGACAACAGCAGCAGTAAAATTAAACTTAAAGTTGGTATCCATTATTTTCTCCCACAGCTAGAAACTAATACAGCCTCCATTTAAGAATGCCATCACCTTAGTCCCAGGTAAGGATGTTTAGTTTGTTGCTTTGGATAAAAGTGTCTGCTTATTAAACAAATAATAATAATAATTTAATAGGTAATGCAAGCATCTCACAAGCGACTTTTCGGCTACTCCCCCTTGATCACTGCTGTCAGATCAGCGTTTTTTCCAGCCACATTTGTCTTGTCTTGAAAGCATCTAGCAGGTAAGTGTTGTCTTTGGTCTTTTGGTTATTTTCTGGCTATTTTTATCATGCATGTTTTTTTTTTTTCTGTTCCTTTCAATTATAAGGTCATCTCCAGTGCAGAACTTCAATCACCATGATGCCCTGTATGGTATATCACGTCCTCCTCCCCGTTTTTTTTTTTTTTTTCTGTAGCTCTGCGTTTAATAAAATTACGAATTACACACACGCTCAGTTATTTTTTATTCGTCATCAGTTTAAGAGCTGTAGCAGTGCAATTTTTATTGCTTTCACATTTATTTGTAAAGACAGTTCTGCTGACAGTTCTGCACAGTGTAATTTTACACTATTCTGAATATCTTTTTTTTTTTTTTTTTTTTTTTCCCAGGAACTACTGCATTTGATCTCCTCAGTTTAAAAAAAAAAACAAACAACGAACAACAGTTCTGGTACTGTAAATTGTGAGAAAAAAAGCAAAGCAGATACATAAATAAATAATTAATAACATTACTTACATTATTTTTAAAATTTTATTTTAAATAATTATGTAGCACTTATTTGTACTTTTGTAATATATATTAAATCTTAAATGCAAGGACAGTCATTTATTCTCTGCACTGACTGATATATAAAGCAGCTTTAAACCTGTGTTTATCGCCACAGTCATAGGATGCTGTGACAGGGATGGTTTGTGGTGATGTCAACTAGGAAGAGAATGGACACAGTACTACGAGTCAAGCGCTGATGCGTGTATTTATAAAATAAAGTAGTTAAACAAAACACTTTCACAGAATAGCTCACCAAGCAAAATAAAGGTTTAAACAAAACAACTCACAAACAGAAAACACTGACACCTAACCGCGAAACAAGTAAGCTTTGCAGGCTTAGCAGCCCGAGGTGGTGCGGGACAGGGCAGGAGGTGACCCTCGAGAGGTAGCTTCAGGTCCTCTGGTGGTGAAGCAGCGGGTAGTCTCCCTCTATCACTGGGGACTGGTACGGCTCTCCCTCTATCACTAGGGACTGGTGCGCCTCTCCCTCATACCCCGGGGACTGGTGCGTCTCTCCCTCGGACGGTGGGGACTGGTGCGGCTCTCCCTCGGAAGCTAGGGACTGGTGCATCTCTCCCTCGTACACTGGGCACTGGTGTAGCTCTCCCTCATACACTGGGGACTGGTGTAGCTCTCCCTCATACACTGGGGACTGGTGTGGCTCTCCCTCTGACGCTGGGGACTGGTGCGGCTCCCTCGGATGGTGGGGACTGGTGTGGCTCTCCCTTGGACGCTGAGGACTGGTGCAGCTCTCCCTCGTACACTGGGGACTGGTGCGGCTCTCCCTCGGACGATGGGGACTGGTGCGGCTCTCCCTTGGTCCAGCATGGGTTTTCTATTTTTCAAATTGGGAGCACATGCACGTACTTCAGAGGACACAATAAAAATTTGTTACTGGGCATTTCATATGAAAGTTTAATTTGTCATATTACATTCTAATACTTTAAATTCCTCAATTTTTTTTTTTCTCTTTACACAAAAAGGTGCTAATTACATTGCATTGCAGTGTTTTTAATAGAATATTAAATAGCCAATATTGTATCTACATTATAATACCTGTGAGACTTAGTAGATCTTTCTGTTGTTTTTCTATATGTGGGTTCAGCTGCATAGACACCAATGTTGCTCTGTCCTACACACTCAAGTGAAGCCCAAAATAGCCCACAAAAACAAAGAAAACCACAGGTATTTATTTAGCAAGGACTCATACCTAACCAGAACCTCCAAACTCCTTCAACTGGCTATGGATTCCTCCATGGACCAGCCTGGAAACTAATGCCTAAACTATAAGAGCCAGTGTGACCAATCCCCCTTACATTATTCTATCCACACTGTATCTGCTCCAGTTTTCAATTAGCCAACCCATAAACGTCGACCAATAAGACATCTGTTCAATGTTCAGATACATGAAAGTGGGTTTTCCACTTCCCTTTTTTAGTTGTGTTGAACATATCCTTATGAACATATTCATTTAAGTTAAATTCCAGTATAAAAAAATGCAATATGAAAAAATAAAGCTGTTATCACTAACAATCCCCTCATGTTTATGATAAAAGATGTATATTGCCGTTTCCACTACTCTCCATTTCCAATTAACAGTGTAACTTATTAAGATCAACGTTGCCACAAGACCCATTTGGCTTTTGTCAGTGACACATTAGTGTGAACAACACTATGACTATTGTCTAACAATTCTACAGAGGGCTCATAACTTGGACATGTGCAACATAATGAAAGAACCGCCTACCTGCATCTAAAGATCATCTTTCAGACAGAAGATCTTAATATATTAATCACATTTTGAATATTTTATGTTTTCTTTTCTGCATGACTGCAACAAGAGACATTGAAAAAACTGGAGGTTATGTACATTATTAAATGTAGGTTTGTACTATGGAAAATTATGTAACATTATTAAAACAGGCAAAATGTAATGTATTAGTCTAGGCTATAATTGTTTATTTGGTAAAGCTCCAGGTTGTTCACAAACTTTGTTCTAGTCTACACAAGCAAAGAATTATCTTCCGTCTTCTACTGAATTATAATCTCACCCTGTAGCAAATCCTCTGACACCACTGGGTTGTTAGTCACATTTGGTGTCCAGTTTGCTGGGACTTGCTGCCTTTTCCACTTAGATCTTCAATAAACCTCAGTTCATTAATCCCATACATTCACTAATTGTGTTTGTCCCCCAGGAAACACAATTAATTGAGAACTGGGATTTCTGAGCAAACCCGCAGAAGACAGTACTTTAATCAGAATGTGTTGTTCTGGTGTACTTGAATCAGAATGTGTTATTCTGGAGCAGTGTTCTTCATTGCAAGGCCCGTGGGCCCCTGGTGGACTTTAGTGTGGCCCCTGATGTGCGGCCCCTGACAATACACAAATGTGAAAAAGGCGGTGTGGCGGCCCTCACACTGATATCTTATTGGCAAAAGTGACCCCCTTTGTGAATTAGAGAAGAACGCTATTCTGGAGTATTATGTGTTCAAATGCAATGGATTATTTTATGGAGAGCCTAGTGTACAATGATATACAGATAAATCCATCACAGTATCTACAGCTACACCATGTTACTGTGTATGCTCAGGATTCATTTATATGGCTGTGGAAACTTGAACAATTGTTTCTATAAAATACGATCTCATTTTATAGTACTTAAAGGAGATGTTAGAAAGAATGAAAAATCACCAGTACAGAACTGCACTGGTTAGAATAATGATTGTATGATATATTATACACTGTACTGTAGTAATACCGGATTCTGCCAAGTCAACGCCCTGGTTTGAATGATTGCCTGTGACAGGAAAGCTTTGTTGTGACGTCAGGCCAGAATGCAGGAAGAAGACACAGGCACTGCAAATATGGTGCAATGGCGCTTGCGCTGTTTTATTTTTCAAAACAAAAATAAAATAAGTATTTAAACAAAAAGACACTGCTCACAGAGAGAAAATAATGGTTTTAAATAAAACAAATCTCGCACACAAAAACAGGTCAGACTGGGCAGATTGCTTTCACTGATCCTGTTTTTGTATTTTTTGTTTCGTTTTCGTTTCTCTCCTCTCACTTTCCCATACTCTCCTCTGTACACCCCTCCCGGAGTGCAGAGAGCTGCAGGTTTATATACAGGTGACCATCTCCTGAGTTAGTAACAAATTAATCACTTTCGATGGCTGAGTGAGACCGATAGGAGCCAAGAGAAGTAAAAAAACAGGAGGGCGTATCTGAACAATACATATAGATTCTGCACCACAGAGATAACATGGACACAAACAAAGAAGATATCTGCTTCCGCATCCAGCACTCAAAGCTTTTTGAGATGATATAGTAATAAAATACATACTTGAATCGCATTATTGAGGAGTTTGGTGATAAAACAAGTGAGCAGGAGAGAATTTATCAGTATGCATGACTATGAAGAGGTATGTGAAAATAAAACGAACAAGGGTAGGGGCTTTGTTGGAGATGCAGAACTGAATGATTAAACAGCGCGTGTAAAATTAACAGCATGTGAAAATAAACTGGACCTAACACACCTGATATGAATTGAATAAAAGGACTGCTAAGAGTTAATGCTATAGTGCTATTTTGGATATTAATTTATTATTTTGTGTTGCGTTTTCACAGTGGACATTGCAATTGCAGAGATTATGTAAAGCCCTTTATTTTAGTGGACTGAACATTTCAAGAGTTTGTAAAATCTTTAAATGTAGCGACTTTTATTTTAGCGTTTTTCACTAACAAATGTGATTTATCATGATGTGGTTTTGCACTGGATACTGGAGCTTTAAAGTTTAATGGTTGTTTTGTGAAAAGATTTGAAATGACAAAACAGTGGACTGCAGCAGCTTTTAATTGTATTTCACCAGTCCTAAAATATGTTACCTATACTTTTTGATTCTCTACCATGACTGTGTGTTGTGCTCTACCTTTGAATTTTATGCATGCCTAATTGTAAACGTAATCTAGCCATATAATGTAAAAAAGTATTCTCTCTACAATAATACCTGTAATTTTACCCCCTTAGAGGCTACTGGCTTTACCTGACCGTTACCCATGATGTAGCCAAGATATTGGGTCTCATTCTTGCGAAATGCACACTTACCCAGCCTCGCTTCCCTCAGCCGAACGTTTAACAAGATGTGCTTTCCAGGTAGAGCTAAAAATCACAGCATTATCAATATAGGCAGCTACATATTTCCGATGGTGGTATAGGATCTTGTCCAAGGTCGCTAGCTCCATGCAGTCTGAATGGCAAGGTCTGAAAATGAAACAGCCCATCTGTGGTAGAGAAAGCAGTTTTCTCTTGCAAGCTGTGAGTTAATGGAATCCTCCAGTATCCTTCAGTCAGATCCAAACTTGGAGATCCCATTCACCTTACGAAAATCCACACAGAAATGAGTGGTGCCGTCCTTCTTAGGGACCATCACTACCGGACAGCACAAATCACTCCGTGAAGGCTGATTGACTCTCAGATCAAGCATTGCCCCCACCTCCTTTCGGCTGCATTCCGGCAACTTTCTGGGATCTGGTACATGCTCTCCCTAACCCTGACACCTGGCAGAGTGACAACAGCATGTTCAATATTATTAGTCCCACCGGGTACATCAGAAAAAACAACATCAAACCATTTACCAACTCCTGTTTCTGACCAGGAAGTAACTGTCCCCCATCGTAATATCTATTACCCTAGGTGGACTGACACCGGGGCCAAAATCCTCTTCCAGGTCATCAGTAGTATGCAGTGGGCCTCCATTTTTTCCAGGGTTTTAACAAATTGATATGATAACTTTGGAGTTCATTCCAGTGATTGGGTTGTCTACTCTCATAATTTACTTTACAATTGCCCGATTCACCTCATAAGATCCTTGCCACTTAGCAAATAAGTTAAATTAGATGTGGGAAGTAGCAACAGTACTTTGTCTCTAGGTCGAAAGGTCAGAATTCTTACTTTGTTGTAGAGTTGCTCTTGGCGATACTGAGCTAGTTTTAAATTATGTTGTGCCAAACAACCAACAAATCCCAGGCAGTCTCTCAAAAGTAGTACATGTTTCATAGTACATAGTTTGGTCTTCCCACCACTTTCTTACCAGAAGGAGGACATCTTTAGGTTGTCTGTGATATAGCAACTCAAGGGTAGAAAACCCTGTTGAGCTCTGCGGCACCTCTCTCATGGCAAAAAGGTGATATGGAAGAAGTTTGGCCCAATTTCGCAGCTCCTGATTGACAAACTGCCTCGGTTTTAAAATCCAACCATTCCATTCCCATTTTGATAACTTGCAGGGCCACCCTACTTTGCAGTACAGACTTGAAACACAAATTATTGGATGGGGAAGGACTGACGTTCACTTTCTGATAGTTTTTTTTTTTTCCTGTGTGATGTCACTGAGAGGGCTATTTAGTTTCGAAAGGGCAGAGAAAGTTTTGGCAACACAGAGAGAAAATACATCACAGCCTGCTTCAGACAAACTTGTTTAGAGGAAGAAAACATGGAAAGACGTTATTAATCCGATATATTTGACATAGTTATATTAGAACATGTGTCTCATGTGTTTCTTTGCCTTGCAAAAGTATTCAGACCCCTGACCAATTCTCTCATATTACTGAATTACAAATGGTACACTGAAATTTCGTTCTGTTTGATATTTTAATTTAAAACACTGAAACTCAGAATCAATTATTGTAAGGTGAAATTGGTTTTATGTTGGGAAATATTTTTAAGAAAAATAAAAAACTGAAATATCTTGCTTGCATAAGTATTCAACCCCTGTGCTGTGGAAGCTCTCAGTTTGCACCGATGAAAGAAATTGCCCTAACGAGGACACAATTTCCTTACCAATGGCCTCCACCTGTGAACCATTAAAGTTGCTGTCACATTTTCTGGATAAAAACCCCACTGTTGAAGGATCATTGGTAAGGCTGTGAATCTAAAGGAAAATGAAGACCAAAGAGCATTCTATAGAAGTTAGAGATAAAGTAATACAAATGCATAGATTAGGAAAAGGGTACAAAATAATATCCAAGAGTTTGGATATCCCAGTGAGCACAGTTGGGTCAATAATCAGGAAGTGGAAGCTGCATCACACCACCCAGGCACTGCCAAAAAAAGTCCGTCCCTCAAAACTCAGCACTCAAACAAGACAGAGACTTGTGAGAGAAGCCACAGAGAGGCCAACAATCATTTTGAAGGAGCTACAGAGTTCAGTGGCTGGGAGTGGAGTAATGGTGCACCAGTCAACCATATCAAGAGCTCTGCATAACACTGGCATGTATGGGAGGATGGCAAGAAAGAAGCCTTACTCAAAAAGTACCATCTGAAAGCACGTCTGGAGTTTGCCAGAAAGCATGAGAGTGACCCAGCTGTGACGTGGTTTTGTGGTCAGATGAGACCAAGATATAGATTTTTTTGGCCAAAACTCAGAGTGCTATGTATGGCGCAAACCTAACCCTGCCCATGCCTCAAGACACACCATCCCTACAGTGAAGTATGGTGGTGGCAGCATCATGCTATGGGGATGCTTCTCATCAGCAGGGTCTGGGCATCTTGTTACAATTGAAGGAAGAATGGATGGAGCAAAATACAGGAAAATACTGCAAGAGAATCTGCTTCAGTCCACTAAAAAACTGAAGCTTGGGAGGAAATTTACCTTTCAGCAGGACAATGATCCCAAGCACAAGGCCAAAGCAACACTGGAGTGGCTCAAGAACAAAAAGGTAAATGTCCTACAGTGGCCCATTGAAAGTCCTGATCTCAATCCCATTGACAATCTGTGGCACTATTTGAAAATTGCGGTCCACAAACGTCGTCCAACCAACCTGAACAACCTGGAGCAAATCTGCCAAGAAGAATGGGCCAAAATCACTCCGACACTGTGTGCAAAGCTGGTACACTGTGTGCTTACTATCTATGAGAAGATTTAGTTTCGGTTTCTCTTGTGGAGACATTACAAACAAGCAAGTTACAATGAGAAAAAAAATAACCGAGTAGGATATATTGTAGTTTATACAGAAATCAAACTGATATTCTGAGGCAAGCTGCAGGAAAACATCTATGTAACATTCTTGGACAACTGCCACACCAGCATTGTCCTGCCCATTAACAACCAATACACACCCCTGATTTGCTGGTACAGTACTCCCCTGACCTTTCAACTCCCACCTAATAGGCTCTCGGTAACTGTCACCAATAAATGTACTGTAGTCAAAGTAGGTTAGCCACACACACTACTACAGACAGGTAGGCTACCGTATTACAGAACGTAAGCAACCACAATACGTCTAAAATGTCATAAATCATTTAATAAAATATTGCAGCATTTGAAAATAATAGTATTATTAATAAATGTCGCCCTCATATAAAGGCTGCCCTCCTTTAAGCACCACAGTCATTTTGTTCAATTTAATATAAACGACGCAGCGCCAAATTGAACAACAATGAACATATATATATATATATATATATATATATAGTTGAAAAAAAAGTGAAAAGTTTGTTTGATTTCTGAAGTGCTTTATAATGTTCCCCAGAGTGTTCTGAAAAATGGACACCATTTCCAAGATGCTACTGTAAAAAAATTATTTTTAGTTCATTTTTGTAGGAAGAGAGTCCAATACAGCCAAAAAACGCCTGCTCCACTGAAAAATGCTTGGTCATGAAAAGGTTAAACAGGGTGATACCTGTATATTTATTGTAGACACAAAACAAAAATAAACCAAACAAAAACCTAACTCCTTCCAGGAGTGCTAACTAACCTAAAAAGCTAAAAATATTTAGTATAAACCATCACTGGACCCTGTTTACCAGTTCAACAAACCCACCTATACTTTCCACTAGTTCAGATAGTATACTTTCCTAAGGCATCTCTATGCACAATACTTTTCTTCTTCTTTTAAACCATTTTTACCTCTTCCTGGCCACAGCCTCACACACACCACACAATTGTGAACCAAGGGAAGCTTATATACAGATGGCAATCCCAGTAATTATCAATTTTCACCCAGTTGACTCATTCAGCAACAGTTTCAATTGCCCAGCACAATGCATGCTGGTAAATGTAATCTTGAGCCCTTGATTTCAGACCCGTGACTACATTTTCCTCTGCACCTAGTCAGAACTGAAAAATACTGCGCTGGGTTTTTCAGCTGACATACCTCCCATCTATTATTCTTCTGGCCACTCTGCCACACATCCTACCCCTTAGGTCAAACCGACCAGGGCAAGTAAGCTGCAAAAGAAAACAGTGCACCCGCGATAGAGCCTCTGTGTTGCCATACTTATTACCAGCCCTGTGATCCATGGTAAAATTAACCCTTTGAATACTGAGTTTGCAAATGCACTGCCGGTCCTACGGGAGTGATTTTTTTCTGTCTTCTGCATGCACTTGATTATTACGAGTACAGCGTACAAACCAACTGAAAGCTAGCTGTTTGTATGTATGTAATGAATACTGATGAACTACAAATAATTTTTAACGTAAATAAAAAAAAAACAAATTTAAAATTTATAAATATATATATATATATATATATATATATATATATATATATATATATATATATATATATATAGTCATAGGGAAAGATTTTGACTAAAAAATAACATGTAAGCAATAAACAATAAACAATGGGGTGGAACAACCATAACAACAAGTCCTACCAAAAAAGGCTGAACTAGAAAGAGAGAGTGAGAGAGAGAGAAAGAGACATGAATAAATCATATCCTGGTAAACATGTTGTGGGAATGGAGGAAGGGGGTGTCTAATGCTTCAGTATATGAGATACTCCTTGAAGCATGGAGCAATGCACAGAGCTTGGTTCACCTCTTTGTTATCACTTGATGTTGATGGTAAATATTCTTCGCTTATGTCTTCACTGACACACTTGCTGACATCTGATTCATTAGAAAAATTGTATGTATTTGAATTTAAATCAGAATCTGAATTCAGTTTTATTACTAATACTTCTTTCTCACTGAGCGATTTTCTCTGGCTTTCAAACACTGTTGAGATTTTTGTGACTGGGATAATTATATGTAATTCAACCAATATCTGGCAGAGGGCACAAGGGACAAATAAAAGGTGTTACAGAAACCTAGTGTTACAATATTATGTGATCAGGTGTTTTGTATGCTCAGCAATTCAAGTTTAAAGTTGCAGAATGTACCAGTATGTTTGTACTCCCTGGGGACCAGAGAGAAGTGAACATAGAGGTACGTTTGTACTACTCAAAGGGTTAAAAGGTTGTAGTGCTAAAAACCACTTAGTAGCTCTGGCATTTTTTCCTTTACTTTGTTGCATCCAAGTGAGTGGGGCGTGATCCATAACTAATTTAAACCGTCTTCCTAACAGATAGCATTTCAGGGACTCGAGGGCCCACCTAATTTCCGATATACTTCTTTTCAACCGTGGCATATCTCATCTCCTGTGGGTTAAGCTTTTTACTGAGGAACAAAACTCCTAACCTTCCCTCTGAGCACATGTGAGAGGACAACCCCCACTCCAACCTCAGATGTGTCCATTTGTAAAACAAACTCTTTTGTAAAATCTATCATTATTAACACCAGCTATGCACAGAGGGCACCTTTTAGTGCCTGAAAAGCTCACTCTGTTTCCTCTGTCCATTTGACCATTATAGGTTGGGTTAAATCAGTCAGAGGTGCAACAATGGATGCAAAATCTGGGTTAAATCTTCTGTACTACCCAGTTAAACCAAAGAAAGCCCTTACTTGGTTTTTGTTAACTAGTTGTGGCCAGTTTTGGATGGTGTTCAGTTTGTTAGTTTGGGGCTTGATGAGCCACGCTCAATGTTATAACCAAAATACTTAGCCTCATCTCATCCAATGGTACATTTTGCTGGATTAGCTGTTATCCCTGCAGCTCTGATTCCCTTTACCACTGCATGTACTTTAACCAGATGTGTTTCCCAGTTGGCACTATGCACAACAATGTCATAATTAAGCAGCAGCATATTTCTTATAAAGTTTTAATATTTGGTTCATCATTCTCTGGAACGTGGCTGGTGTGCCACATAACCTGAATAGCAGGACCATATATTGAAACAAGCCCTCTGGGGAAGAAAAAGTTGTCTTTTCTTTAGCCCTTTTTATGAGCGGGATCTGCCAATACCCTTTAGTTAGGTCCATGATGGTGATATAATGGGCATTTATCCTGGGCATTGGGTATGCATCAAATTTTTTAATGTTATGCAATTTCCAAAACTTGATTGTTCCATCTGGTTTTGGTACCAGTACATTGGGACTAGTTCACTCACTATACAACTCTTCTAGCATGGCCAGCACTAGCATTTTCTTCACCTCTTGGCTGATGGCCTCCCTTTTAACCTCACTAACCTGATATGACTTGAAATCCTACCATCTCTATCTATTGCTTTGCTTTATACATTTAAGAGTTTTATTAAAACATTCAACTAATCCATCTGTTTGTGGATGGTAACACCAGTGTTTTCAAGTGTTTAATCTTAAGTAGTGTGTTGAGCTCCTTATTGACTCTGGACATAAATGGAGTAGCCTGAACTTTAAAGACCTCCAATGGTATCCCCACCCCACTAAACATTAGCATTAATTCTTTGGCAATTGACTTTGTGGACATGTTACTTAGCACTGCCTCAGAATAACTGGTAGCATAATCTACCATGACTAAAATATGCTGGTGCCCCCTGGCGGATTTTTCCAGGGTACCAACCAGGTCCATAATGATGCAGGAGAACAAGGTTTCAATTATTGACAACAGTACCAGGAGACTATGGAATGTCTTGTACACTGACACTCGAGCCATGGAGAACATTGGCTGGTTAAAGCTGCATGTATTCCCAGATAATAAAACCTTCTAGTGATGCGTTCCCTATTTTTTCTATCCCCAAATGTCCTCCCAGCAAGTAATGTTGGGGTATGTAATGTTGGGGCCAGCTGTCATCAGAATGTTGGAGCCAGCTGTCGCCAGTAAGCCAGGCACCAAAAGCGCCCCCATCCTCTCGACGGGGGTGATGTACCACTGTGCCATCTTTTCCTGCTGCTGTGCTTCCCTGGCTTCTCCCCTCTCCTCCACGTTCCTCCATTCGTCCAGGGCTTCTAGCATCGCTGCAATGATGTTGGGGTTCATCTTTCAGTCCACAGTATCCCATACAGACACCATCTGTCAGGATGTGAGTGGTGCAGGTAATGATCAAATGTCCACAAAACTGGTGTATTTACAAAAAGTCCTGGATTTTAATTAATCACAACATTCCCCTCTACTGTACAGTGGGGGCAGTGACAGTGGGCTTGAGGTCCCAAACAAACAATAAACAATACAAACAGTTTCTTGGTGCAGAGCCAGTGCCACGTGGTGCTGTATCAGGTTGAGGTGGGGTGGTAGTGCAGGTGATCCAGGAGGTGGTGCTGGCTCCACAGCTTCAGCTCCCGTGTCCGTCTGCACAAAATTAAAAAAAAAAAAAACAACAATGCTCTGGCGTCTTTACTGTTTCATAAATATGACTGGGGTCATATTCACAAAGCCTCGTCCTCTTTGTACTGCTAAACTCCTTATTGTGATGTATCCAAGCACCAGTACAGCTGTTCAGCAATGTTACAGCTACTCCATTTTACCAAAATGACTGACTTCTGTTTCCAACCTACAAATTAGTTTTCAATGGTTTTAATAAATGTGTCCATCTGCTATCTATCTACAGCCTAAATCTGGCAAATAATACAAAAATACAGGGCAGTAATACAATTATCACATTTTTATAGCTTGAAATGCTTTAAAATCATAATACAGTATTCATGGAAAAAGGCTATATTTAACATACCACTGAAATTGTAACTGTAGCAAAAACACTGATTTAAGCTTCCAGGAAAACATGGTCCAACTTAGTGTTTGATTTAATTTTATTTCAAACCAAATGCATTCTCATGCAGCTTGCTCAATTGCATTCTCATGCAGCTTGCTCAATCATTCAGCCGTCTTTGTTTTGAAAAAAAAAATAGCTTTGTTTAAAACTAAAACGTTCCTAGTACAATTGCCCATAATTGCTTTGAAATCTGTGTCACATTTGTCTAGATACATGTGTTGGTGCAGTAATTTTATCTTCATGATCAGCACACACCTATCTGGTTGCATTCCAAGCATGGTTGAGCAATTGTGTGGTGTTCAGTAGACCGGTCAGGTCATAAGTTTGGTGTTTGTAACTGTAAGGTTTTACTGTATTGTCTGTTGTTCTTGATGCCTGTATTCCCTGTATTTTAAGACCAATCAGAACCTGTTAAATTATAAAAAGTATTAAAAGTAAATCCAAATATGTCTTAATATGTAACCACGTTTAGTACATCCCCTGTCTAATGGGGTGTTTCATTCAAAATGGAAATTGGCACTGGCACATTTTCCAAAATTAAAATATTGTAATAAGGGAATGGGAATTTAAGATAATCTACCCATTTCTGTTGCCAAATTGCCAAAAGTGATAATGTTCCTTTGAGAACAGAAAATATGCTTCAAATAAGTTAAGGCCCAGCTTCTATTAAGTTAGTTGCCTGTGGGAAAAATGTATCCAACAAGCTACATCAGTGTTAGAACTCTTGATGAGAAAATTCTCTTGAGAAACCATCATTGCTCAAGAGTAATGTTGGCAGTTAAAAATATGTAAACGAAGGCAATAGGAACTTAAAATGTGCTGCTGATCAAAAAATTAAGAACAAAAGATATATAAAGAAAATAATAGATTCTGCAAAAGGATTTCTTAACAAGTAACTACTGTATTATTCCCATCATTTAAAAGAAGAATATTTAATGCCTTACTACAAAAATAAAATAAAATAAAAACATACTTCACTGTAGTCATAAAATATATTCATGCCATTCAATTACTATAGCTGAAGTCCTGTGCATTTATTGGCATGCTAACACTTTATAAATTCAGGCCAATTCTGCAAAGGCTGGTATCCACAAAGTTCTAGTTGCCTGATGAAAATGGATTTTGATTAATTAAATAAATGTCACATACTACACCACCAGCTTTCTCTATAAACACTACATGTTTATGTTATAGTAAAAAATAAAAACTTTTTTTTTTTAATATAATGCAAAGACTAAAGAAGTCAAGGACAGTGTCTGTGTCAATAACTATATATTTTTTTGTTGTTGAAAGAGAAGTGTTCCAAGTTTTGTGTAAAACTTAAATTATTAAACATTCAGCATTCTGAATACATTACACAAAAGCTAATGGAGAGAGGAATTACTATCCCATTGTTTTAGACACTGCTTCTTTAACAGTATTTGGTCTTAACTGAATGTAGAGAACTGCATAAACCAAGGTCAATAGTTATTGTTTATGGAGAAAAAAAAAAAAGAATCAATATTATGTCATGTCTAGAAAAAATGCAAATTAATGTGAAATAAATCTTTGTATGAATTGTGTGGCTATAAAATAAATCTTTACCAATAAAAATGCATCTAAATTAGCTCTAATCCACAATTATTCAATTGATTAAATGTGTCTGTCATGAACTGTGGGGAGCTGGACATCCATTTGTGATTAATAGAGTTAGCTTGAGCATAACTCAATTGTTGATTCAGTGTTAAGTAATGTTCCAAGCAGCTGGTATATATACTGACTGTAATACCTAGTTTGTAGCAGTGAGCAGTTGGAATAATAATTTGATGTATATAATTTAAAGTGTTACTGAACAGGATGTAGGGTTTAAAACACAATATTACTTTCCCTATCTTCCTGCTTTGTTGTATGTTTTCTTACACTATGTTTTTCAACATAAATTATTTTTGGCTAGTAGTGTTCATTTCACATTGGTTGTGCTTCCTAGTACAATGTCTTCTGAATTTGTAACATCAGCTGCTGAATCTGCTATTCAATCAGAAACATTTAATCGGTTCCAGATTCCTCTCCCAAAAGTTCAGCATTTTAATTGGTTCATGTGTCCTACCTGCTTGCTCCGGCACAGGTTCAGAGGGGCAGGAACAGGTTTATGAATATGCATTACCCATTTCACCACCAGCTATTATCCTTCCATGAATGAACAGACTCTTTAATACTTTATGCCTGGCACACACACCGCTAAATTTAAAGAACAAACTACAACAAACCATGTGCAAAAAGATGTACCAAAACTTATACTGTAAAAGGCAATATATAAGAGATCTGCCAGATGGTTATCACTTTATTTTTGGTTGTAGATTCCAGGAATAGGCTGGGCCAAAACATGTAAAAACTATACAGCATATGCAAGGGACAGCAGGAGTCACTAACTGTGACAAATTAGCAAAATGTAGCTAAATATTTTTCTGCTTCAACTAGTAGCTGGTTATATGAATAACAATGCAAGAGGAAACAACAAGCTTGGGCTCTTGTTAGTAATGCATGTATTAAAGCCTTAAGCATTTCAGTCTTCATGTGCATTTAAAAAATAAGCACAATTATGTTCTGGACTTGCATTTATCATTGATTTGTTCTGAATACTTTAAACCCACCCCAACTACTGAGTGACAGCACATTTCTACATTTCTACTGGAGACTCCGCTTGCGATATTTAAAACGAGATTACAATCATGATGGAGGCTTCTTAGCTGGATTTAAAGCAGTATTACAGTTAAGATAGAGAGGATTTAAAACAGAATTGTGGTGAAATGTTCAAACATGCCTACACACAAAAACCCCAGAAAAGGGGACTGGAAGACCTAAAAAGCTGTCTGACAAGGATGAGCAATACTTGAAGATAATATCCTTAAGGAATAGAAAGAAGACAAGGGTTGAATTGACAACCGAACTGGCAGAAGGCACAGGTGTCGTTGTCCATCCATCAACAGTCTAAAGCACCTTTGATCATTGTTCCATAGTTAAATTTTCTTGTACATATTTTAGCCTTTTAGTCTTGTTCCCCTTTCTTAACAGAGGTATTTTTACTGCAACACATCCTTTAAGTCCTGATTTCAAGAAATGTCATCTCGCACAGTTTGGGCAAGAGGACAACCAGATAATCGTCTTGATTCAACATTCATTGAAATGCGTGTTAAGTTAACTGGGAGAAGACCTGAAATTTTGGGGGAAAAAAGGGAAAAGGCCCTTTGCAGCTCTACAGCATTAACACACTAGCCCTGATGATGACTGGATGGAAAACTCAAAAGTATGTTATGTATCTTTTAAAATTGATATTAAAACTGTGCATTAAAGGGCTATTATCTGTCAAATAATTATCAAAACTATAATTCTGGTATTTTAATATATAAATGTTTCAACATTTAGTTGTATTTCATATTAAATGTTGTTATAGGTATTGCTATGCAATCATTGTTTTGTTTTGATTCTGTCCTTTTTAAAAATAAAATAAAATGGAAGCCAAAGAAGGCAAGGAAGCTCTCAAATACCTGTAACAAGGATGATCTTGTTGAGCGCTTACTTAAAAAGCAAGAAGCTGAAAAGTCACAGGTAAAGAAATGTTTGTGTGTTTATTTGCAGAAGTACAATATCTATCTATCTATCTATCTATCTATCTATCTATCTATCTATCTATCTATCTATCTATCTATCTATCTATCTATCTGTTTATTTATTTGTTACCTGAAGGATTGTAACACTTTTTCTCCATCGATCTTCCATGAACATTAACAGTTTTTACATTTGCAACACTGCAGTTTCTTATTTAGGAATACAGCTGTATTCCGGCTTGTTTTTTGTACATCTTGTGAACATTATTAAAGTAACTGTAATAACAGCTTTATTTTTTATCAGATGTTTTAAGCTGTAACCGCGACTGGGAAAGATGATCTGGTATTGAAACTGAAACAAAAGTTGGAGAAATGCCAGAATGAAAAAGAAAACCTTCACTCTCAGCTGGAGAGATGCAAAAAAGAGAAAGAAGCGTAGTCTAATGTCAAAGCACTGTTGACTATTAAACATAAAATGCATCAATTTTACAAATGTTATGTACCTATTCATAGGGTCTTTTTTAATATAAATAATTTACCATATTTTCAATACATTTGCTCTTTAGTTCTGCCCTTTGCAAATTGCTTGGTAATCTAGTAGGCCAATTCTGCAGTTTGCAGCCTACAAAATAACAGAAGCCAAAGTTATTATATCTCTAAGGTAATACATAGCATGCAATATATTAGATCATAAACATTCAAATTCAATATTTTAAAGAATTAATATACCTTTGCATAATGTGGTAATTCATGAAAACGACATACAGTAGTTTTGAATTAGACATATACATGCTACCAAAGCACAAAGGGTTTAGTGGTAGTGGTATAACATGTTTTTTCGCTGTTTCACATGTATCACTCACACTGCACCTTATTATCTTTCACTTTTGTAATAGTGCGTGTGTTTCACTTTATGATTTGATTTTGTATTTATTGTTGCCGGTAGGTAGAAAAACAAAAGAGATAAGTAGAGTGGAGGAGTAAGGATGCTAGCTGGCTAGCAGAATGGAGTGACGAGACGAGATGATATCCCGTTTACCTGCAGCCGGGCGGTCACAGCAAGCAGCATCTTGAGAGCTACACGGCCCTGTGGCGTGCTGCAGTGGAGGCTGAAGAGCGTGGGGGAAAGCAGTGTGGCACTTCCCCATCGAAAGCTACATTTTATTAATATAATTTCGTCTCCTTTTTAATCCAGTTTTATAGTTTATTTCTCCTGTTTTATTTTATTTTCAGAAAGATACTGTTTTATTCATTTTTTCCTGCATTTGTATTGCATTTAACACCCGACCTTTTTAGAAGCAGCATATTTTGTAAAGTGCTTTTATAGTGTTACTGATAAGCAGTATTTTAACTCCAACTAGTTTAGAGCTATTGTCTGGCCAGTTTTAGCAACCGTTTTTATAGCCCTATCTCCCTTCATTTTTAGCATATACTTTCTGCTGCTAGACCAGACCCAAGATATTGTTTTTGTTTTGTTTTGTTTCTTCTGGTGATCGCTGTGGCCTCGAATAATTGGAAGTCTTGATTTTGCAACAGGAGTGGGAATTGAATATTGCAGCAGAACTGAACTATTGGGCTGAAAGAATTTTGCTTTCATTCTGTGATTGAATGGTGTGCTGTCTGTCTGATTTTAACTTAATTTTTTAAATGTCTTCCCTTCATGTGTGGGATGTCTGCAAAGGGTGCAACCAAGGATTAGAACTAAAATAAAACAAACTATTTAACAGGGTTTCTAGTGCCCATAAATCACTAGGTGGCATAGTTGCGACTACTGAGTATATATGTGCATGTGTGTTTCATTCTGAAAAAGATCTACATCTATGGTATTAACAAACTGCTATTCACTTTTGTATCAAAGCAGCCAGACTTGATACAAGAAGTTTGAGAGCTGAAAGCAAAGTCATCTTGTAAATGCTCTCGTGAAGAAAATGAGGTATGTTGCACATACAAACTAAGTATGATTCAATTCTAAAAGCAAAATAATACATTAGTTTTCATAAGGAGAAATTATTTATACCATAAAAATTTAAAAAAATAGTTGCATGTGCCCTTTTTCTGGCATTGCAACCAAGCTGTCTTCACAGTTAAGCAGTGGACACTACTGTCTACCCCATATATTAATGTGTAGATTTTCAACATTGTAATAACAGTTTTATTTATATTACTGATATTTCCACACTGATGAAAGCTAATGACAAAAGATGGGAAAGAAAGGGACATACGAGATAAACTGGAGAGGTTAAAATAGTGTTAGTGTGGTATGGTTATGTGATTACCTGCTGCTCAGTGGAGAGGAAAAAAAAAACCCTTCTAGAAGGGGAAAACCTCTGGTGGCCCCGGCGGTCAGGTAGCCCCCACTACAGGCATGCTATCTTTGATGGCTATTGTTATGTCGGTAGTGGATGAACGGATGTATGAATTGACTGTTGCAGAGGGCCTGCGCCAGACGGATATTGAGGCTGGTTGCTCTGGTTGCGGAAGTAGCTGCTCGATCCGAAATGATTGGGGAGAAAGCCGGTTCTGGAGACGAGAGTGGTGAAACCATCGTACCTGTTAGTTAAAAAGGGATCAATCAGCGGTTTGCTACTATCATGTCTGCTTGGAATGAAAAAGGTGAATTCACATTCAGAGATTTGGGTTTCATAACTCCAGTCATTCTCCTATTAGTGAAGATCCTTAACTCATAGTCAAGACAGATTTCCAGTCTCGTACCACGTCTTCCATCATGTATTAATGCGTGTAGTATTTGAAAGGATGAGCAGACATGTGACTAGATTGCTGAGGAAGTCAAGCGGAAATGGCTGCCACAATCTGAGTATTGGAGGCAACCTAGAACGTTGGAAGCTCTGGAGGAGCACAGTTGCATATTTAAACAATAAAGGAACCTTTACCACAACACTGAGCAGATCTGAAGAGGGAGCCGTAATCTGCTGTAGTGAGCAGCGGTGAAGAGTAGCGGGCGGGATCTGTTGAGCAGTGCAGAGCTCTGAGGAAGTAAACGATGGAGTGCTGTCAGTAGCGTGCAGTGGTCCAGCTGTAGAAAGCAGAGATCTGCTGAAGCAGTTAATCTGTACTAGTGAATAGTGGACTGCCAATGGTAGTGTGCAGTGGCCTACTGTAGAGCGCAGATATCTGCTAAATGTGGATATTGGTCTTTCAGTGTTGAAGCTGTTTAGATGGAGCTAAAGATAGGGCTGGCTTCTGGCAGAGATGAAGAATGCAAAGATCTGAGGCTGCTGCAGAACCTGAGAATGGAGAATGTGTTGCTCTGAAGCTGTTGTGGAACCTATTGATTTGATTAGGAGCAGTCTATGAGTGTATTGTCCATTGCAGGGTAGGAGGGTGTCATGACTGAAATGTTGATAATAGTAGGACATGGTTTCTGTATCTGCATCAAATGAAATATTAACTTCTGAAGAAAAAATGATCCTGATTTGAAAATACGTGACTTTCGCAGTGAAAGAGGACCTGCTAAAATGCATAGAACATGTGGTGTTATACTGCCATCTAGAGGTTATGATTAGAATAAACTGATGACTTTAGAAAGTGTTGCAGGGTTGAATATTTGATTATTGTGATTAATAACCCTCGCAATATGAATGTTTATCCCAAACACTCTGATGCTGTATCGTGATTGTATTTTGACAGAGGGAGGTAGAATGGATGGTGAATGTGCAGAGTCCATAGGTGTTGGCTCGCGAACCACTGAAAATGCGGTTAAAGATGACTGAATCAGGGGAAGACAGATGAACAAAATGGTTACCTGCTAGTGAGATGGTGGTGGATAGTGGATAATATTTTATAGTACTCATAGAACATAATACCCCTGTATCTAACAGATCTCGACAATGTAGAACAAATATTGATCCAGCTCTTGACGGCAGTGTGGAATGTTGCGTGACTTGAGTGTAACATTGGTATCTTTGCTGTCGATTATTTATTTGGTAAAAGATCTGAGTGCTATGTTTAAACTATGTTTCCAGTTGGTGGAAACATATATCTTCTATTATTTACTTTTGAATGTTTGGAGATAGTGTGGTGCCTAATGATAGTGGCTGAATGAGAGCTGGATGCAATTACTGATGCTAAATTGTACAAGGGATATGCATGATCATTCCTTGCCATGCGAGATGGGCTGTTGGGATAGACGGTAAGATAGGGGAATAACTGGCAATAAAACGATAGTGATAATGGATCCCACTAATGTATGATTTAATTGTGCCTAGAGCCAGATGGAGAGAGTCTCTTGCGTATGCAATGAAAGCAAGGATACAGTCTTAATTGAATAGATAGGAAGAATCCAGTTTTGTGCATAGAAGACTAATAGCAGTTATAGCCTGTGGTGCAAGAAAACCTTGTGGATGGAACACCAGCAATGGGACTGCAGCTGCTGCTGCGATGAGCTTGCAGAATATGATGAGTCATGAAACCCCTGAATTTTAGAAATGAGGCATCTGTGAAAAGGGATGAGTCATGAGGGGCTGAGATGTAGTCTTCATAGAGTAGTGAAAGTCCATTCCAGTTTTTAATTAATAATGCACACATTTTGATGTCCTTCTTGGAGGTGACTCGAATTGCGTAATTGAAATGGCCCAGTAAGGATAGCAGGTCTAATTTTTTGTTTTTTTATATATATATATATATATATATATATATATATATATATATATATATATACACACACACACACACACACACACACACACACACACACAGTGCCTTGCAAAAGTATTCAGACCCTTCCTATGATGTCCCATTTTGTGAAATTACAAAATGATGCATACACATTTTTTTAAAATTAATATTTTATTAAAAACTTGAATGCTCAAACTGAAGACTTCTACGTGTAAGATAAGTTATAGTAAATGCTAGCAAAAATTAAAGGAAAAAAACTGAAATATGTTGATTGCATAAGTATTCAAACCCTTCAGCTCAATACTTGGTGGAAGCACCTTTGGCAGCAATTACTGCCGCAAGTGTTTTTGGGTAAGTCTCTACCAACTTTGCACACCGGCTTGGTGCAATTTGTTCCCATTCTTCTTGGCAAATTTGCTCAAGCTCTCTCAAGTTCCTTGGGGATCACTTATGGACAGCAGTTTTGAACTCTGTAGCTCTTTCAAAGTTGTCATTGGCCTTACCAGTTTCCTCCTTGCCCGGCTGCTCAGTTTGAGGGACGGCCTGATCTAGGCAGTGTCTGTGTGGTACAATGCATCTTCCATTTCTTGATGATTGAGTAGAGACTGTGCTCACAGGGATATTCAGAGACTGAAAGATATTTTTGTACCCTTCTCCTGATCTGTGCTTTTCAATGACTTTATCCTTGACTTGGTTTGAAAGCTCCTTGGTCTTCACGGTCTTTGCTTGAAATTCACTACCTGACCAAGGAACTCACAGTTTTTATTCTGAAATCATGAGAACTACTAATATTGCACACAGACACAGGCCATTCAACTAATTGTGCGGCTCGTTAAGGTCATTTTGTGCACCTGAATTAATTTAGGTTTGCCACAGCAAAGGGTTTGAATACATATGCAATCATGACTTTTCCATTTTTATTTCATATTAATTATCTATTTACTTGTTTCTTTTTGTTTTTGCTTTGAATGTGTGGAGTAGGTTGTGCATATAACACTTATTAATTCCTACTTCAAAGTGTCATGACTGCAAGCTTTAAAGCAACAAAATGTGAAAACTCTGTGTAGCAGGTCGCTACTTTTTTTTGTTTATTGTTTTCATTGCTTTCATTTTAGAACGGCCCCTTATCTTTCGTCCCTCTCCCTGCGCCAATCAAAGGATGATTCCCATTACCTGGATCATTTAAATGGTTGGTTTTACAGACGAGAGAGAATGGAATAGGAAGCAGAATGTAAGGGAACGGGAGGCTGTCATGACGGCGGCGGTATGGCTGGTCGGCAGTCTGTGCAATGGCGGTGTGTTTAAAAGGATTTTGTGTGTAGTCTGCGAGTAGCGGCAGTAACATTGAAGTTTGAGATGTGAGTAAGTCAGTTGGATTAGGATCTTCTAGTCAGCTACAGCTTTTGTTGGTTGGGGTGAAATCCTTCAATGGACTGACTTTTGCAAGGAGAGAGAGAGAGAGAGAGAGAGAGAGAGATCTGAGGTTGCCGTGTGTAAGTTATTGCTAATGTGCGATGTTACATTATGAAAATATCTTTTCAAAAAAACTTCACAAAAACCACAACTCAGTCATTTCTTTGTTTCAAAAGTATCGAAAGTAGACGCCATATGTGGTCGCTGGACTTGATTTCTAACTACAGGCGTATGCTATGGACCATTGAGGGCGGCTGATGCCAGGTTGTAAGTGGGAACATCAGCTGTGGTGAAGTGCTGAACCAAGACTGAGGCCGTGACTGGAGTGGCGAATACCTGACTTGATAGAGATTGCTGCAGCTTTAGAAGCGACCTGTTTGTCCATATCGTTGAGCTATGTATTAATTGAAGCAATAGTGACTGTGAAGGGGTAAATGAGGGACATCATGACCTCAAAAATGTTGTTTATGAAACTAAAGTGTGGGGTTTGTTTTAACGCATCTCCTGGTTGCTGTGCTGGGAATGAGATGGTGACCGTGACTGAAGAGGAGGGAGGTGCTGCCACCTGTCCTGAAGCTTTGGGCAAACAAATTTGCGGAAGTGCACTTGAGAAGCAGACAGCATGGTGTAGTGGATTTAAAAGGTACAATACATTTTGAACAACACCATACTATCGCTTCCAGCCGGGATTTTGATATTGGTGCAGTTTTTAAAAGTTATGGAGTGGCCAATCCTTATAAAATAGCTGCTGTGGAAGCTCAGCCTGCTTGCGTTTTGATCTCTGTAATGCCAGGGCAGCACATCTGATTGCTGGGAGAAGTGTATATTAGAAGTAGATGATACCAAGTTTCCATCAGAGAAATAAATCAGATATTGTTGAGGAAAATCCGGCAGGGGGGTTTCTTGATCTGAATTGGAGTTGGTTCATGTGGAAAATTAAGAGTTTTAATTTTTTGTGCAGAGAATTGGTTGCAGCTGTAATGTGCGAGGTATATTTGTATTTGGACTAGTTTAAATTGTAACAATTGAATACCTTGTTTTGAAATCAAATTATGTAGAACTCAACCTTTATCAAAAGATAATTATTATCTTGTCTTTGCAAAGAACAAGAGTCATTAACTATTTAGGTATGTCTGGCATGTGGCGCCAAAAAAGTAATTCCACGATTGTGAAGATAACCCATATGTCCAGTATTTAGTTTACGACTCTTTTTAAAACCATTCTTTGTCAGGAATCGGTGACCAGAAACCAAGAAACACAGAGAATGGTTTAAGATTCCCCTCTGTATATTCCAATTCTGTTACACTCATGCACAGAATAATATTGTGACCCCCCTCAGACACTACACAGTGTATGCAAGAAAGCAAAACACTAGACAGAGACAGAATGTGAGATTGGGGTTTAAATAGGAGGTTAATGATGATAGATATAAATTAATTAATCAGCCCAGCTACCACCCACCGAATTTTGCACTAAGGCTAACATTTAATTATTTGTTTATTTACTTAATTATTGACCATACACATGTTAAACTTTTACCTGTGGCAATAATATTTGGTATTAAGTAGACATTGTTCAATGTAATGCTTCAGGACATATAGTAGTATACCACTACTATATATTATATACCACTAGGACCAGGTTATTACCACATACAAATATGATAGGATTATCTTACCACAAAGGTATATCAGGATAAATACCTCATGAATATTACAATAGGAAGAATACCACAGGTTCAGTAGCATAAGACATGAACAAGAAAATTACCACAGGACAACACCTACAGTAATACATTTGATTTTGGACCATTTACGACAGGAACATTGCCAAAATACCACAGGACAATTACCACAAGATAGCGAAGGTAACCTCTGTGATAAAATGTCCCAAAATATCAGAGGAAACTGTTGTGGTAATGTTTTGTATTTTCCTCGTAGTAGTACCACAAGACATTTTAATAAGGGTACTAGCTGTAGCTGTTATTACTGTGGTCTGTACTGTGCTTGAAACCCTAACTGTTTCTGACAGGCAGCAGCTCATTAAGGGACAGTCATTTTGTTTCAGTGTCTATCAGCATTTAGGGATGCACCAAGATGAATAGGCCCAAAACAATACCCCTATTTGTCCGAACATCAGCTTCCCAAATACATGATGAGACAGTCAAGCCCAGCCACATTTACTAACACAAAGACATAATTAATCAAATGGACAAATAGTACAACAGCAACAGAAAATGCTCTGGCACATTCTGTGCTTGTCTGGAGGTTTCCATAGAAACGCTGGTTTTTGCATCACAGATAATGACCACTATATCCAATCAAGTGCATAGAACAGTAGTTTAATGCTTTAAGGCAGAATTGCTCTCAGTGAGTAGGAATGATTGCAGCTAAAAACGTGTAACGCTTGCATTGCCAATTACACTTTTATATTTTAAAGAGGTTATTGTCTAAAATTATTATGTAAATAAGTTGTATGTTTACCTAATGTACAGTACCAGTACTCTAAATATTACTGCAGACAACATTGCAAAATGAGCTTAAGCATAGCAAGTGCAGATACAATAGGTCTAGAAAAGCACTTTAAATGTAAAGGATACAGTATGCAAGACTGCTGTGCAAAATAGACATGGTAAACTTTACAAGAGAAATATATACACTGAGTGTACAAAACATTAGGAACACCTGCTCTTTCCATGAAATAGACTGATGAGGTGAATCCAGGTGAAAGCTATGATCCCTTATTGATGTAACATGTTAAATCCATTTCAATCAGTGTAGATGAAGGGGAGACAGGTAAAAGAAGGATTTTTAAGCCTTGACACAGTTGAGACATGGATTGTGTATGTGTGCCATTCAGAGGGTAAATGGGCAAAACAAAATATTTAAGTGCCTTTAAACGGGGTATGTAGGTGCCAGGTTTAAGTGTGTCAAGAACTGCAACGCTCCTGGGTTTTTTACACTCAACAGTTTCCCATGTATATCAAGGATGGTCCACCACCCAAAGGACATCCAGCCAATGGCAGACCAGTGGTCAAAAACAGCTCATTGATGAAAGAGGCCAAAGGAGGCTGACATAAATTGTGCAGAGCAACAGACGGGCTACAGTTAGTCAACTGACAGTCCAGTACAACATTGGTGCCGAAAGACCCATAAAGAATGCACAACTCGTCGTACCTTGTCACGAATGGGGTATGTCAGCCGACGACCTAACAGAGTTCCACTTCTTTCAGCAAAACACAAGAAACAGTGGTTGCAGTGGGCTAAGGAATGAAAACACTGGACACTGGAGGATTGGCAAAAACATTGCCTGGTCTGATGAATCCCGGTTCCTGCTGTTTCACGCTGATGGGAGAACTAGGGTATGGAGAAAACCACATGAGTACATGCATCCATCATGCCGCATGTCAACATTGCAGGCTGGTGGTGGTGGTGTGATGGTGTGGGATGTGTTTTCATGGCACTTTGGGGCCCTTGATAATAGTGGAGTAATGTTTAAATGACACAGGCTATCTGAACATCATTGCCAGTCAGGTGCATCCCTTCATGGCAGCAGTATATACATCTGTAATGGATTTTTTTCAGCAGAATAATGCCCCATGCTACAAGGCTAGAATTTTCCAGGAATGGTTCCACGAATATGACAGTGAATTCAGCTTACTGCAGTGGCTTGCCCAGTCACCAGATCTCAATCCAATTGAGCATCTGTGGGATGAGATGGAACGAGGTATTCAGAGTAAGGATCCACTACCAGCCAACTTGACACAACTGTGTGAAAGCATTGCAGACAACATGGGCCAGCATTCCTGTGGAACACTTTCGACACCTTGTAGAGTCCATGCACCGACGAATTGAGGCTGTTCTGAGGGCAAAAAGGGTTGCAACTATTATAATAATTAAATAAAGGTGTTCCTAATGTTTTGTACACTCAGTGTATGTAGTACAAACTCAATATACCTAATACTCAATATGCAATGTAATACTTGTAAGGTAATATTTGTAACAGCATATATTCTATCTAAATGTACTTTTCCTCTATTATGCAAAGTATAAACTGATGCCAATGAAAGCACAATTTCTAATAATAAAAAAAAGATTAGTATTTCTGTTAAGCATACAGAATTTACCACGCATTTTAATATGTTCTTATCTTGAATTATTTGAGACAGCCAGACTGAGCATAGCTGGAAAACTGCACAATTTTGTAATCATTATTTACAGTGCATTATGAACAATGCACTGCTCTGTATCACCTCCCGCTGTTTTATTTAACTTGAGAAATTCATTATGGCATTTATTGTACTGCACTCCCAGGGAAGTGTGGAAGCTGTCTTGAATGGTGGGAGTAGAAGGTCACATGTTCTGGTACACTGGCCACCTTAAATAAAAATGTCTGTTACAATTATAGCTGTTCTCTATTAGAGTAACAGAATTAGGTAACAAGGGGAGTAAGTAATCTCCCTCTAGTGCTGTCCTCCATTAGAGAAGCATTTTAGGATTAAGCAACAGTGAAAGCTTCTCGTGTCCCAGTGGGTTGGGGGAGGGGATAGGGGAGCTATTTCTACAACTGTCATTGTTTAACAATAATGTCCTGTTGTGATTGAAGAATGGGTGACTAATTCAAATATGTCCATGATAAATTACTGTTGATTTAATCATTTTAATTAAGTGTGATGGGTGTCGCACCAAAGTAGTTCATATAAATTCTAAAGAGAATTTAGTTCAAAATATCAATGATTTCCAGGGGTACCAAAAGGTGTAGCAAAGGATTAAATAAAATTGGACAATAATACTGAAAACATGAGACAGATAGAAGACACAAAGAGATTACAGTGGCAACTTCTGACCCCTTTGACAAATGAGGAAGACTGTTACTGAAGACAACAATCAGGTAACTAGGTTCCAGAAAAGACAGTATTTATAGTTCTCTAGGGTCTAGCATTTAGAATTGGAATTCTAACAAGCTGGGTCTGTAGTAGATTCTGAAAGTAGATCCGCTAAACTGAAGATACTGAAAATTTTGTTTTTTAAAGTAAACAATAGACCACGGCAGTGTAAAAATTGCTAGTAATCTAAACATATTACAGCACCATGTTAGCAGCTCTCACTTGACTCTGCCAGACCCACATTATACAACACAATTATATAGGTTACAATGTCACATTATATTTGAATGGAATGAGGAAGGCTGTTCAGTACCGGCACTTTGGAGTCTTGAGAAAAGTTTTAAGCCAGGTATAGGCAGATTTAGGGAAACATTGTAATAACTAAATTCTTACCCACAGTGAAATGCTTTCAAATGCAAAATTATTGTTTATTATTAGTGTCTTGTATGAAACTTATCACAAATCTAGTCAAGTAGGCTCTTGTGCTAGGGCCTTCATCACCTCCATTAGTGTCCCCCCTCGAAGGTAGAATTGCGTGTTGCACTGTAACAGGGCCGAAACCTGAGAGCAAAGCAGTGACCACTCCCCATGCATGCGGCATAACCACTTCATAAATGGGCCAGCAGAATAAGTTGTAGCGCTTGTAACTTTGTCTAACTTGCAGAGGACAGATTCCATAGTTGTATCACACACAGAGAGTTTCAAATGTGTCCCCTCTTCCTGTACAACTCTACCACTCTTGAGTTTGTCCTCAACTATAATAAATGCAAGCTTATGAATTTACATTAATGAGCAAAGTCAATGAATATAATTCTAGAAAGTTGTGGGGTTAGGTTTCTCTACAAGTTTCTCCAGTTTTCTGCACTATTTAAAACCATTCTTTTCTTGTCTTTGTTCATTACTGATTAAAACACAAAAAATATGAATTTAATAATTTGATGACATAATTAAAATATGACCTTAACTCTTTGCAGTCTTATGTCGGACCACGTCCAACATTACAATTTTCCCTTTCCAGTCCAATGTCGGACCCTGTCCGACATCATCAAAAAGACGTAAAGCACCGGTCTTTAATCGTTTTTTCTCCGGAAAAAGCCGAGTGAGACTGAAAGGAGCCGAATGAAGCCGAAAAAAGGGGCGTATCTGAGGAATACAGGTAGCCCCTCCACCACAGAGATAACACAGAGACAAACAAAGGAGATAACTGCTTCTGTATCCAGCATTCAAAGAATATCATGAAAATTTGCAGAGCTTTTTGGGATGTTATAGTAATAAAGTAATGACTTGGATCGCATTATTGAGGAGTTTGGTGATAAAACGAGTGATCAGGAGAGGATTTATCATTATGCACATCTATGAAGAGGTATGTGAAAAATACAGCGAACAAGGGGTGGGGCTTGGCTGGAGATGCAGTACTGATGTCCTTTTGCTATGCAGTGCCTTTTAAACCTGTTTTACTCTGGGGAAAAAAAAAAAATTTAAACCACACATAAAATAAAATAAATAGCACGTGTGAAGAGAAATTGGACCTGACGCACCTGAAAAGCGCTGAATAAATGGACCACTAAGGATATTTATTTTTTTTATATAAAAAAATTAACATTTTAAATTGTTTTTTTTTTCAGTTTCTAAAATCACGTTTATGAAACCATTGACACAAATTTCAAAACTCTTAACACAAAACTCCAAACTCAGTTGCAGAAAGCTAATTGTTTCGGAGCCCCAAACACTTTTGCATCTGATTACATACAAATTACAAACTCTAACATGACTTTTACAATTATCTACATTACTTGCTCAGGCAGAAATACATATTTCAAATGTTTATATCTGTTTTTCTAAATGCTTCACTCTAATTGCTATTACCAAGAATGACGTCTCATTATTGATAATCACATTCACATCATGACAAGGCTGTGTAGATTGCCTGCAGTTTGTGATAACATGGAGCAGGCTGCAGAACAAGACGCTAGGCGAGGGCGAGGTCGCAGTTGTGGTCGAGGGCAGGGACAGGGATAACGTCAAGGAAGACGAGATGTACGACCAGAAAGAGCTACCATTTCGAATGAAATCAGAGCAACAGTTGATGAACATGTCATCAACAAAGGCTTGTCAATGAGAGCAGCTGGGTTGATTGTCCAACCTAATATGAAAAGGTCAACGGTAGCCTATATCATTCTGACGTTCCATACAGAGAACCGGTAAGTGTATAGAACATATAGGACTGCTTGTGGGAAAGGCAGGCATCCTTTGGCAGTGCGAGGCAGGCATCCTTGGGCGGTACGTGACAGGCATATTTGGGCGGTGCGAGATAGGCATCCTTGGGCGGTGTGAGGCAGGGCAGCAGCGGTCCTTCAGTAGGTGACAGTGGCAACAGACCCTCGGGAGGTGACGGTGGGAGGAGAGCCAGGCCTAGCTATGGTGCAGGGGTTGGCCCTCTTCGCAGCCACTGCGACCAGGCGTTTTTCCCCCGTGTTACCCTCAGCAACCTATGCAGGGACTGCTGAGGTCCAGCAGCATCCTGCCTTGGTCCCTCCAATGCTGAAGGGAGAGGCAACTCCTGCTTCTCTCCTTCTAGCAGGGGTAGAGACAGAGGCAGCTCCTGCTCCTGGCATGGGCGGCAGAGGCTCCTCCCCTTCTGGCAACAAAGGCGGCAGGGGCTCCTCCCCTTCTGGCTGCAGTCAGGAAACCAGCAAGCATGCTCTCTCTGCTGGTGGAGGTGGGAGCGGCACGTAGTCCTCCCATGGCTGTGGAGGTGGAACCAGCAGGTATTCTCCCTTTGCTGGTGGAAGTGGGAGCGACAAGTAGTCCTCCCAGGTGGTGGAGGTGGAACCAGCAGATATTCTCCCTCTGCTGGTGGGTACCTGAGCTGTGGACACACCAACTCCCCCGTCTTGGGCTGTGGACGCACCAACTCCCCCCTCTTGGGCTGTGGACATTTGGGCTCCTCCCACTCAGGTGCAGGCAGCTGATCAGGGGGTGACATATGTCATTTTTACACTTGATAAGTCCAGATGTATCTAACTAAATCTCTACTACTTGCAAATAAATATTTGTTTTCAAAATAAATATAAAAGTTGACTGCTATATTTTTCAGATTTATAAATCTCATGAAAACATTTAAATGTTTAGTTTCAAAATAAATATATAAGTTGAGTAAATTTGAGAAAAAGAGCTCCAGTTTTTAAATCTGTGTTTATGCTCAGCGAGCAGATTTAATTAAATGTCATTTTTAAAATCTGTTTTACACTCTGTGAGCAGATTTAGCTAAATGTCAGTTTTTAAATCAGTTTTGCATTCGGCGAGCACGTTTAGCTAAATGTATAATTTATGCTAAATCCGAAGTTGGCATGCAAATGATTTCTGTCCATTTGAGTTATGTAAGCATTGTTTGATAGAGGAGGGTAGTGCTGCGTGCGCAACTCTTAATTTGAGTGTGTGCTTCATTCAGCCTCCACCCCTACTATGTGACCATAAACAGCAGTAAATAAAAAACAGATGAAATCATTTCGTCATCTTCAAAAAGTTAACATTTGCTAAATACTGTAATATTTGTATATTTCAGCTCCTGTCCTACAGAAGAACAACAACACACTTTAGGTCTTTGCACGTTTAGCTAGTTGGCTTAGTAAATTATCTATAATTTATACAGTGCCTTTAAATGCAGGTGACATTAGCACATCATCTTGCACTGAGATGACCTAATTGTGTATGAATCCTCCAGCAGAACTTTGCTAAATATTTTCATATTTATAAAATTCTATCTGAAAGTACACATTTAAACATCGATTTAAATGTTTTTCATGAGATTTTTAAATCTGAAAAAAATAGGCATTTTTTGTTTAAATCTGTGAAAAAACATTTAGACTAACTCTGGGGAAAAAAAAAAGACTTACCAACTTTTTCCTGTTGATAAAATCAAGTTTATGAAACCATTGGTGCAATTTTCAAAACTCAACACAAGAACCAAAACCACTAACTCTAGTGGCAGAAGCCTGTTAAACACGCAAAACCTTGAGTTTTGATTTTCTGTTTAGTTAATCCATTTTGCAAAACAACATAGTTGACTCCAAACCAGAATTTATTAATGAAATATCATCACATCATTAGTTTAGTCAATAAAACAAAAGAAAATATCAGCATTATTGCTTAATCATTTGAACAAACAGTGAACTTAAGAAGAATAAACTAATGATACATTTGTTAAAATACATTTTCATCATTGAAGAGGAGGACCAAATCTGCAAACAGAAATTAATACAAATGAATTATTTAAACATAAACCATGCCAGGTCACTCAGGTACATCTCGCCTCTCATGTACCATTTGGCCACAAGTTCTTACTGACATCACAAAAAATGTTTTCGTTTGCCATGCACCTGAGAAAAAATACCTTCTTGCATGCCAAATCCACACCTTACATTGTTCTTGGGTAAGGTCATCGCATGCAGCATCCGTGGCCTGCAGAAGGGTGGCGTGCTGATAAGGTTGATGATTGTAAACTCTCCACTTCCAAACAGAGAACTCTTCAATAGGATTGAGGAAAGGCGAGTATGGTGGCAGGTACTTTACAATTAATTGATGCTGTGCTGTGAACCATTCCCGCATCACTGCTTCGTGATGGAAGATAACATTGTCCCACACAATGACATATGTCACCTCCTGATCAGCTGCCCCTTGTACTGTTTGCTACATTAATGGTAACTAATGAGAATCATATGACAAAATATTTGCAATTCTTAACTGAGGGACAAGAATGCAATTCTCTGCATGTTGTTATTATTGGAAAACTTCTTTATTGGGTAATAAGACCAAATGCTTTGCATTTCAATCTAATCATACTGTTTTAATTTTATTTGTAGTTTACAAAAAGAAGACTTTTCACCATGCTTTTCAATGAATCCCTTATATATATATATATATATATATATATATTTATATATAATATATATATATCTATAATGTTCAACAACACACACAGTACTGTGCAAAAGTTTTAGGCAGGTGTGAAAAAATGCTGTAAAGTAAGAATGCTTTAAAAAATAGACATGTTAATAGATTTATATTTATTTATATTTATCAATTAACAAAATGCAAAGTGAGTGAACAGAAGAAAAATCTAAATCAAATCAATATTTGGTGTGACCACCCTTTGCCTTCAAAACAGCATCAATTCTTCTAGGTACACCTGCACACAGTTTTTGAAGGAACTCGGCAGGTAGGTTGGCCCAAACATCTTGGAGAACTAACCACAGTTCTTCTGTGGATTTAGGCAGCCTCATTTGCTTCACTCTCTTCATGTAATCCTAGACAGACTCGATGATGTTGAGATCAGGGCTCTGTGGGGGCCATACCATCACTTCCAGGACTCCTTATTCTTCTTTACGCTGAAGATAGTTCTTAATGACTTTCGCTGTATGTTTGGGGTCGTTGTCATGCTGCAGAATAAATTTGGGGCCAATCAGATGCCTCTCTGATGGTATTGCATGATGGATAAGTATATGCCTGTACTTCTCAGCATTGAGGAGACCATTAATTCTGACCAAATCCCCAACTCCATTTCCAGAAATGCAGCCCCAAATTTACAAGGAACCTCCACCATGCTTCACTGTTGCCTGCAGACACTCACTAGTGTATCGCTTTCCAGCCCTTCGGCGAACAAACTGTCTTCTGCTACAGCCAAATATTTCAAATTTTGACTTATTAGTCCAGAGCACCTGCTGCCATTTTTCTGCACCCCAGTTCCTGTGTTTTCATGCATAGTTGAGTCGCTTGGCCTTATTTCCACGTCGGAGGTATGGCTTTTTGGCTGCAAGTCTTCCATGAAGCCCACTTCTGGCCAGACTTCTACAGACAGTAGATGGGTGTACCAGGGTCCCACTGTTTTCTGTCAATTCTGAGCTGATGGCATTGCTGGGCATCTTCCGATTGTGAACGGAAGTAAACATGATGTGTCTTTCATCTGCTGCAGTAAGTTTCCTTGGCCGACCACTGCATCTACGGTTCTCAACATTGCCCGTTTCTTTGTGTTTCTTCAAAAGAGCTTGGACAGCACATCTGGAAACCCCTGTCTGCCTTGAAATTTCTGCCTGGGAGAGACCTTGCTGATGCAGTATAACTAACTTGTGTCTTGTTGCTGTGTTAAGTCTTGCCATGGTGTATGACTTTTGACCCTAACCCTAACCCTAACCTCACCTTGTTAGTTGAGTTTGGCTGTTCCTCACCCAGTTTTATTCCTCTTACACAGCTGTTTCTGTTTCAGTTAATGATTGTGTTTCAACCTACATATTGAATTGATGATCGTTAGCACCTGTTTGGTATAATTGTTTAATCATACACCTGACTATATGCCTACAAAATCCCTGACTTTGTGTAAGTGTACCTAGAAGAATTGATGCTGGTTTGAAGGCAAAGGGTAGTCACAAAATATGGATTTGATTTAAATTTTTCTACATTGTTCACTCACTTTGCATTTAGTTAATTGATAAATATTCTATTTTTGAAAGCATTCTTACTTTACAGCATTTTTTCACACCTGCCTAAAACTTTTGCACAGTACTGTATGTATGTGTGTGTGTATATATATATATATATATATATATATATATATATATATATATATATATATATATATATATATATATATATATATATATATAACATACACACACACACACAAAGTGAATCTAAAAAAGAAGAATACATTACTGAACATAGCTGTGGTATTTCGAGTTGCTCTTTATGGTAACCAATAAAGGCTGATATCCTTGTAGCTACCTTGATCCAAACATCCTTCATTGTATTGTGATCCTTAGTTGGTCATAGTTGACCAGAGTTCACAATACAATTTGTTTATACAATAGTGCATAAGCACCACTAACTTATTTTTTACAATAAAACAGCAATACAAATAACAAAATAACAGAATATGTCTCCTTGTTTTCAATTTATGTCAGTTTTCCATTAAGTATATGGAAAACTACAAAGTGCTATGTAATTCAATATGTTAACATAACAACATTATTCAACAGGTTTCATTTGACTTTCTAAAGCAAAATGAATTAATTCTATAGGGTGATGCAAACCTTTTGGCCATAGCAAAAGGACACATGTTTAATTATTTTAGCTAAAAAAAAAGAACCACAGTGGGTTAGGGTACAGTAGTTTTATTGGAGTAATATCTAGTTAATGTCTAGTTTTTCATTTCATTGGTGTTGCTTTTGCCAGATGTTTATAATAGCAAGTGTGTTAGCGTAGTGCCAAGGAATAGATCACTTGTTTAAAATATCTAATATATTACCTGCTTTTTGGAGTATTTCCAAATAAGATATAGTATAATAACTGTGTGCAGCAATGAGACTTGGCATATAATTTATGGAGTTGTATTTCTAATTATGCATATAACAATCTCTCCATATTGTTTAAATATTCAACTGTATTTTAGTCTTTCAACTTCTTTCTGATCTTTTAAGAACAAATCTGGATATTGCTTGGAAGCTCATAAAATATTCCATATAACATCAAAAATGAGACCAAAAGAGAATTAATCCCCAAAGAACAGCAACTTTGTGAATAAGGAATTAAAAAAAAAAAAAAAAAAAAAAAAGTTTGTTGACACTGGTTTGTTAAGTTATATTGAGTTAGTTCTGGAATACTGCATATTTCATCAAAATACATTATGATGTTTGAAGTGTCTAAAATAATCTTCATAAAATAATTATTGTTTTATTTTAGTCTGAATGAATGTATTTTTGAGGTGATAACCTTACATAAATATAACCCTGTTGTCAAGATAAATTGTAGCTTGGACAGCTCTTTTAGTTAAGCATGTGTCAGTTCTGAATTATATTGTAATGACAATGCTGTAGAAAAAAGCCTGTTGTTTAATACTCTATGGCAGGTATGGGCAGCTGGCGGGCCACGGGCCGCATTCAGACCACAAATTTATTTGATGTGACTCGTGAACAGTTAAGATATTATTTATTCTGCTGTGATAAATGCACATTACTGTGAGTATAAAGAGCTTGTTTCAATGTGGAAGTCCAGTCGCTGGGGGGGGGGCAGTTGCATGCTTCTTTGGTTTGCATGTACGCTGAATACGACAAGGAAATTCAATACCCTGAACATTAAATCAATATTTGCGCTGTGCTGTGAGTGAGGCAGGAAGCGACGCATTGACACGCTTTTAGCTGATTCTTTGACCTTTAAACTTAGTTTCATCATGAGTAAAAGAAAGGTAGACAGAGAAAAACGAGTTTTTAATGCATGGTGGGAGCATGAACTTATTTTTAATGAATATGGTGTTAAACACCAATGCCAGTGACAAAGGAACATAACTTGAACCATCACTGCAGTACCAATCACAAAGCAAAGTATGACAAATATACCGGCGATGCTAGAGGTGCCATCACTGCTGATCTAAAAGGCTAAGTTTTAAGGCAGCAGAGTTGTTTATCCAGGGCTACCACAGTAGAAACTTTGAGTCTTTCTGCATCATGCCTTGTTGCTGTCGAGTTGGCAACGGCTAAAAAGCTAGTGATTGATAGTGAAACAGTGAAACAATGTGCAGTGCAAATGGCAAAGGCATTTGGAGATGACAAAATATCCAAAAATTTTGAAACGGTATCTCTTTCTTGATGTACAGTTTCACAAAGAGTTTCAGATATGCATGAACATGTGGAAGAAAAGTTAAAAAAAAATTAAGCATGATTGTTCTTATTTTTCTTTGACACTAGATGAGAGTACAGATGTGTTGGATGTAAGTCAGCTACTGATAAATGTACAGACAATTGACAGTAATTTTAACAAGAAGTTATGAAGCTAGACTCACAATAAAGGGTTCATATATGTTTGGTGAGGTTCCGGAGGCTGCTACAGATTTTGGAGGTTTCGAAAAGTTACTGACTGTTGTCACAGGTGGAGCACCTGTTATGAGTGGATCAAAGACCAAGTTTTGCAGATTTATTAAAGCAGATTGTTGTGCATTGCCCAACACTACACTGTATTATTCATCAACAGTCGCCATGTGGAAAATCGTTGAACTTTGATCATGTTATGAATGTGGTCATGAAAGTTACAAACATTATTCAAGGTGGCAACAGATCACTGATTCATTGCAAATTTGTGGCTTATCTAGACAAAGTAGGTGCAGAGTATGGCGATTTGGAGTTGTACACTGACGTGTGATGGATAAGTCATAGTAAATGCCATAAGAGATTCTTTACACTTCGAAAGGAGATTGTTGACTTTCTGAAAAAATACTGCGATTTTCAAGGGTGGCCAATGGTGTGAGGCAGCAACAGTGGGACAAAATCCTCCAAGCAATATGTTATTAAGAATGCCATAGTGACAGTTTGTGACTCATTACAAAGCATAATTTTGATTAATAGCTTTATTAAGTTCAGGAATAACTAGTAAGATAAATAATAATTCGGTTGTACTTGATTGTAGTTGTACAATTAGCACGAAAAGGGTGGACTGTAGTCACGGCTTTCTGCATAAGGTATTAATCATGTAACAGGGTATTGATACATTTTTCATTATGTCTAGATTGTGATTTAATGTGTTTTTATGGTTAAGTTGTTTTAATGTGTTTACTAATTCGGTTGCTTTAATATGCTTCTGTATTAAGTTTCTATACAGTATTGTGTAAGTTTCGATGCCCTGCTATGTACAACGTGATATGCAACGCATCATGAACAGAGCGCAACCCCCCCGCCCCAGCTTTCCCGCACAGAGGGAGTGTGCAATGAGAGAGGAAACCCCTATCATTGGATAGAAGTAAGATAAATGGGAGTGGAATCACCAGTTGCTTACAAAGGTATAAATATCAAACATACAGTTTTGTCAGTCTTTTTATCTCTTTTGAATTGACTTTTCCAATATAAAACATGTGCACCGAGCTGTACTGAAGCCTGCTCCAAAGTTAATTTGTGACTCAAGCTTATATGATTTTATTGGAGGTATACTTTTATTTATATAAAGTGTTTTTGAATCAAAAACCATTTGCCAGCTTATTTTTCCCACTACAGTAGTGTGTTTCAGGAAAAAATGGAGGATTCAATTTTTCTTTGTGATATGGCATTTTTGACTGACATAACCAGTTGCAAGGCAGGGACCAAACTATGTTAGACCTTGTTGGTCAACAAGCTTGCACGTTTTATGTTTCAGCTGTTTCATTTGGATTTCACCCACTTATTTCACCCACTTTACAACATTTGCTGAACTTGCAGCAGAACTGCAAGAGTGCGAGTCAGAGTTCAGCCGGTACGTTATTGACATTGAAATGCTGCAGCTTAATTTTAACTAATGTTTTCAGGATTTTGAATGTTTACAACCTCACCTAATACTTTTTAATGATCCACTCACAGCTGTTGTCAGTGACCAGCGTTCTGAACTACAATTAGAACTATGCAAACTGCAGGCTGATCCTTTCTTTGTTGCATTCGGTTTTGGAAACTGCTTCCTGAGTCCCGTTTCCCAGATCTGAGAAACTGGGTACTGAAATTGTGTTCTATGTTTGGGGGCATTTACATTTGTGAAAGTTGCTTCTCTGCCCTGAGTCATTTGAAGTCAAGGAAAGGAACTGACGGACAGATGAAACACTCTGCCATCTTATGCAGTTTGGATGCACTACAATTGCTATAGGTACGCCCTTCTTAGTGCACAAGCAGGCTCGTCCTCAAGATTCATGTTGACTGGCAAAATACAGCGATGTTATGTATATTTTAGGTATATTTTTTGTTATTTTCATTAATTAAACTCCTGCCCTTTTGCACACTGAAACAAGGTTAGTAAAAAATATATATTTAAACTTTTGTTGTTTTGTATTTAAAAGGTTGCATTATATGGCTTTTCCAAATAAGAACACTTTAATGTTATACTGTAAGACATGGTTAATTGTCCTTTAACATGTTGCACTAGAGCAAACATATTTCAGTAAGGCAATGTGTAGCCTCCGGTAGTTAAGTTATATAAAGTCCCATCAGTCTGCTCTGCAAATGGAGTCCAGCTCTTTTGAACAATACTTGGGTCTCAGAACCTGAAGACCAGGGCTCAATCCTCAGTTGCAATAGTACCTCCCATATTATTTTAGGGAGCAGGCCTGCACACTGTTTTCATTATTACTACCCATTATGATCTAACTGTTTTTTGTCTCATTCCATTCTGGCATTATTATTATTTGGAGTCTAGTGCTTTTCATTATGTAGAAAACCAAACTTACAGCAGCTTATAGTGGAATGAGTAAAACAATTTTCCAGAAAACAGTTATAGGTTTATTAAAACTCAATAATTGGATATGAATATTTCAGTTCCAACGGGACCCTTTAACAGCAGAGTACCAGTGCCCATTATGGTCCTTACTTTACTATATGTTTTTATTGTAATAGTTTGGTGGCTACCTCTAATCAAATTGAATGTGTATTTCCCACCAACTCTTGGCTGTGTCAACGAAATTATAAGTGTAATTGCTGCTAATAGGTTCACATGAGTAAACACTTGACTCATTTCGAAATATGTTAATTGCCCAAATACTTTTGTCAAAGTATGAAATTAGTTTTTACATGTTATTTTTCTTTTATGCATGTTATGTAATCATTTGTTGTTTTATTATAAAGCTCTAATCACTTTCTTTGTGGTTTTTCTATTTTTTTTTTTAAATAAGGCTTAGGATGTATATAAAATACTTTTGTCCGCGACTGTATATACATGTGAAAAATAATACAGCTGTTTTCTTTATAACAATAATTCTGGATGCCTCTTACAAATGAACCTTATAATATATTCTAAAGAATATCAATTCAGTTATAATAAGAGGGAGCTTAACCCTCTAATTAGCAATTAGACAGCTGTGGTTTGTTAGCTATGTTAAACTTGTTGGCTGTTAATTAGAACTAATTTACATTTTAAAGTTAATTTAAAGACTTACTTTTTTAGAAAGACGTTTTTATGATTTTTATGATTGTTTTATTTCCTTGTGTTTTTTTTATGCATAATCTGTTTATTTGTTGCTGTACTATTAATTGTGAAGCACTCTGAGACGACTGCTTTTAAGGGCGCCATACAAAATAGAGTTTATTATTATTATTATTATTATTATTATTATTATTATTATTATTATTATTATTATTATTATTATATTTGTTTGTGAATTAAAGCTGACTTAAAGTTAAACACACAAGTCAATTCATAACTCCAAAGCTATTGAAAGACTGCACTGGTGTCTAATGATGCTTTGGAAAGAGCCATACTATACCAATGGTATAAACCAACACAGTAAACACACTGGCATCATATCAGTTTCAGTGGGCTACCATATCCAGACCACTGCAATATTTGTTCCAAATGCATTGTGTTGCCATTGTTGGTAATGTGTGGTGTGGTAATGGATGTGTTTCTTCAGGGTAACCAACAGGTATTATAATGATAACACAATTATATTGTTTTAAACACTTTGGTGAGGGGTAGTTTACAGTTAAACTAATGCTAAAACCTCCGACTGTAATGTACAAGTGATTTATTATGATTTCCATTACATGAGAGTAGAAGTTAAAACTTCATGCTGATTTGAACTCGGCTCTCGCCAAGATAAGCACCAGCTAAAACATAGCTTTACAGTAAACTAATGTGATCCATCTGCGTCTCCATCCATTTGAGATCCTTCTGCCTGGTGTTGATGGCTGAAGTGTAATGCTGGCTCCAGGGATTCAGCTTATTTCACCTCCCCAGCACATCAACACACATAACGGCTGCGATGCTGGCTCCAGGGATCAACCACAGTGCGGTCTCCAGAGCGCATCAGCTTGACAACCGGCTGGATTGAGCTAAGTAAGGTACATCTCTGGGGTCTATAAGTGGGCACCGCCATCCTCTGTGTTTCATCGACTAGCCCACAACACCTCAAGAGGGCTCGACAGTGATTCTGGTGTCCCAGCTCCACCCCCTTCGTCCCTGAGTGTCCCGCCCCTCTGTTTATTATTGTATTTGTATTATGATTTATGTGGTTCTTGTTGTTGTTATATATATATATATATATATATATATATATATATATATATATATACATATATATATATATATATATATATATATATATATATATATATATATATATATATATATATATATATATATATATGATAAGTGTTTACTGTGTCCCACGCAGTTTTCTCGCCAGCTCTTGGCCATTTAACTCTAGGCCTGTGCACGTTGAGGTTCTTTTCTCTCTTATGTTGGTTTGTCTGACCGGGTTCATTAGGATCATTAGGTTCATCACTAGCTGTGTCCATGCAAGTCCTACTCATATCTATGACAGGGATGCTGATATCCTATGAACTGTGGTTTGCTTCCTTTTGTTGGATTTCATTTGACTGACTTGACTGACTTCGTAAGAAGTACTGATCAATGTGGGGCCCTTGTCCCTTCTCCCTCAAGCATTTAATTCTCCCTTCATGAATCTTCAAACCCCTGACTATAGTCGCTTTGCTCCAATCGCAGACACAAACCTGGAGTTCCATGTATTTGCTAACTGCAGATCTTGAACTAGTCTTTTGTGAAGTACTCTTCATTCTCATATCCGTTTCCATTCCTAAGTCATTAATCGTGTTATTATTAATTTACCAAGCACAATATTACTGTTTCTGGTGGGGTGCCTCAGCCCTGTATGTATTTATGTGTTTTATGTTGTATGCGGCGTGTTAATGTTGGTGTATATTTATTGGTACACAGGATATAATGTGGGGCTATGTAGCACAAGTGTTGTTAAAATGTATTGTGAGCAGGGAGAAGGTTAAATTCCTCTCTGCCTAAAAACACACATTTTGCACATTGCACATTTTGGCTTAGTTGTTTAATTTGAATTATTGTTTAATTATCACCTGCGCCTGGTAATTATTGCAAATTAATGCCAGGTGCAGGGTTTAAAAAGTGTGCAGTCATTCTGCACGAGGCTGCTGTGTGAAGAGCCCGACTGTGTGCTGTAGTCCTCAAAAGGTACTGTGTGAAGCCTTTATTTCGTGGTGTATTTTATGTTCAACCTGTGAGGTTTTGTTTGCTTTGTTTTATGTCAGGTAAATGGCTTAGCTGTCCTGTGAGTTAGTCAGGGACCTGCATCAAATGTTTAGGTGTTTATTTACATTTGTTTTGTTTTGTTTTTGTGTATTAAAAAATTAGCGAACAAGGACTTTTAAAAATCCATTTGGGTGTGCTGGGTCTATTTTTAAAGGGGGCAACGAACCGCAAAGAGTGAAGCACGGTTCACAGTATATTCCAATTGAATGATGGATTAGGAATCAAGTCTCAGTAGAGCTGCATAAAAGATCTAGTGTTTCATGTACAATGGGGTTGGTGTGTTCGCAGTGGAGAACGGGAGAGAGAAGGAGAAGAAGACTGAAAATAAAATCAGAAATCTAATAATAACAATTGCTACTCGTGCTGGAAGGACCAGCACAATACTTGTTTGGGGTTCGTCCACTTTCTGTTTGTTCTGTTTGTTTCTTTTGGCCAATGCAGCATTTGTTTTGTTCAGTGTTTTGTGTTTTGTTCAATCTGTTTATTTGTTCATTTATTATTAAATACATGCAAATAAAATACATGTGTCTTGCATTTCCTGGCCTGACGTCACCACCAACAAGCCTGTTCACATGATTTATAATTACAAAATGTTAAAAATATTTTCATTGTGGAATACTCATTTAATGTTTTCCTGTGGACAAATGTATTTTATGGTTCTAATAGAGCAGATAATACTATACTTATTACAGGTGTACAGTAGGTTGTAGTTCCTCCTTTGAACATTATAGATTGATTATTTTCTGATGCCTCTTCCTGACAGGTTTAAGTGTTCTATGTTTAGATACCTTCAAGTAGGTACATTTGCATGATTGTTTCACTAGGTACAGTAGCTCTTCTGGTCAGTACTAATATTGCCTACAATTTACAGATAATATTCTGTGAAGAGTCCTTGGGCTACCTACCAGGCCTCTTGTTAGGTGGTGCTTCCTTGCCCAGGCCTCATTGCCATCATACCTATTTAATCTCAAAAGAGAGGGAAGTGTGTTGGGGTGGCAGGCAATGGTCTGTTAGATCACTGTGGAACCAGAAGGACTGAAGAAAATTCGATTGATGCCAGCAAGAAAAGACAAAATAGAAATACAGTCGTGCCCAAGGTCCTTTCTCTAATTAACATATACATATCAATACAGTCTAATTAGAATGATTCAATATTTTGTTTTCCCTTAATATGAATATTTCCTTTTCATTACCATGTTTCAAATGACAAAATTGATTTTATTAAACTAATAGGAATGTGTTTTGCAGACCCTCATACATATATTAATCTAATTAGCTAAAGTTGTCCAATTTGAGTACTGACTTCAGCCTACAGCAAAAACTACCTATGTTAGGTTTATGGCCAGATAAAGCTAGTTCTGCTCATTAGTACAGTTTCCAAATTGTAGCCACTTGTTTATTTTATATGTAATAGAATGGAAATCAGAATTATATTTTCTTGTTTTCACAAAACATCAAAATGTGCTCATCTTTATAATCAATTTCTTACCTTAAAAAGCAAGTAGCTTGTTTTGTTTTACTATCAACTTTCTTTTTTTTTTGATGTTTGCATTCATTGGCCGGGTTTCTACGCAGTTTAGAAACTCTAAATTCTTTCCACACTGGCATGGCTTATGTGGCTTATTTTTTTATAAGCTGCTTATTTTTTGCATGGAAACATTTCCGAAAGTCGTATCTTATGCACATAAGACTTAGCAGTGAAAATCCTGACGTAACCTTTTAACTTTTTAGCAACTTTTTACTATAGTAAAGGTTGTCCCAAGCAATCCTTTGTTATCTGAAGTCCGCTGGAAGCAGCCCTGGCAAGCTCCTTTGACCAAATAGGAAAAAATAAGCATACAGTAAATAAAAAAAAGTCCTCTGCAATAAATAAATAAACAAATCCTTTTGCAAATGCAACTATTTTTTCATCCTTTTATTATCTTTGTTTTAGCCGATTTTCTTTTTTTTATTTTTAAATTTATTAGTCGGCAATTGTTTTTATCATTTTTCTCCAAATTTGGAAAAGCCAATTACTATTTTTAGGCTCAGCTCACCACTACCACCCCCGCGCTGACTCAGGAGCAGCGAAGATGAATACGTGCTGTCCTCCAAAGCGTGTGCCGTCAGCCGACCTCTTTTTTCCCACAATGCAGGCCCAACATGCAGTCACCTCACAGCTGCAGCTTACAGGCAAGCCCACAGACACCCAGCCAGACTACACGGGATGCTGCTGCGCGGTGAGCCGAGGACACCCTGGCTGACCTAAGACCCCCACCCCCAGGAGGCACGCGGCCAATTGTGTGCCGCCAATTGTGTGCCGCCCCCTGGGAACTCCCGTCCACGGTCGGCAGTGGAATAGCCTGGACTCAAACCGGCGACATCCAAGCTATAGGGTGTGTCCTGCACTCCTCACAGAACACCTTTACCAGATGCACTCGGGAGCACCTAGCTACAAGCTTTTTCTGTCCCTGGGACTTAGAAATTATGCAAAACACTAACACTAGCCCGGAAGTCGTTATTATCACGTGCCTACCAATGTGATCGGAAAAAATAATGTTAGTGTCGCAAAATGGTTCCTGTTTTTTTTAGCTGGGAAATTGTTGCGTTTGGCTTTATTTGAATCGTATCGACCCTTTAACAACGATCACCGAAATAATAACGACGTCCGATGGCTGTCGTAGCGCCGAACTCGCTGGTGGATCTTATCTCTACTTTCGGCAAGAGAATTTCGATTAAGTAAGCCGTTTAAAAAGTTTTATTACTTTTGTACTCTGTCTTTTTTATTTGGACAAAAAGGGTGTGTCTAAACAAGTTTTTCATGTGTTATGCTGCGAATTGTAATCGGACGACGTTCTGAATGTAGTACTTTAAGGAGAAAGTTACAAAAATGCACGGTTGTACAACAATACTATGCAGTGGAAAATGCGGGAGAGTAGGGTAGACTATTGTAGACCTAATACAAGTATTCAGAAAATGTACTGTACTAAACATTTTGACTGAATAATTTTTATTACATAAACCAAAAGTGCTGGATTTTTGCTCCATTTGTAGATTAACATAAGGATCATAATTGTTGAATCAATGGTTCTGTAGGAAAACTAATTATATATATATATATATATATATATATATATATATATATATATATATATATATATATAATTATATTTTATATATTGCATATATATATATATCATATGCAGTGAAAACATGTTTATCAAATAATACACGAATAGGTATTTGGCTTTTTTTTTTGTTTATTTGTATCTGTGTAACGAGTCTGGAATTTAGTTTTGTTTCCCCTGGCTTTTTTATTATATCTGTGTTTGTTTGGTGGCCAAACGAGGCATGCAGCACAGTTATTTGCGTTTAGAATAATAATTTGAGCTTGGAGAAGTGAATAAATTATTACAATTACAGATACTTTAATGAACTGTAATGGGCGCTCAGGGCCTGTGAAAGATAAATTTGACTGGAGGTCTCGTCCGCTGGTGCTCGATGGCTACCTGCGCGAGGCTGGCTGGAACACACCCTGCAGAACTAATTATGAACCACTCAGCACTCAGGTAAGGAAAACCCCCTACTCGCACAATTCGCATTTTTTAGTGGGAAACCTCAGGGAATCTGTGGCTGAGGGCTCTAAGCGTTCGACTCCTGTTTTGGCTTCCCAGCGTTTGACTGAGAGGCCGAAACAAAAGAAGTAACATGGGAGAATAACACACTGAATCTTTATGCACTTTCTGGTGACTTGTTGGTTAGGGGAGGATTCTTCTTGCAGAAAAACAACCAAGTTTACAATTCTCTCCCTTAATATGAAGATAATGGCACTGTTTGCTTGCTGAACAAGTATTTGCTGCTTCGATAATATGCATCTGATCTGAAAGTATCGAAGACCCTTTGAAGTAGCGTGGGCAATTTAAAGTGTACTCTCAAAAACAATTTAATATGTAAAAATTTAAATTGAACATGAAGTTTAGCAGTCTGTGGGTTAATCCCAATTGCATTTGGGTGTATGTCTAATCTGTATGCATGTCCAAATAGCTTTTGTAAAGTGAAAGCTATGAGAATTTCATCAGAGAAATTGATTTAATCGGAAGTTCTTCGCTAGGTCATCAGTCATTCTAGTGTAAAATATAAACACATTTTGTACCATACAGAGAATAATGAATTAGAACGCTGTGCCAGCAAACACTAAGCATTTAACAATTTTAACTTTTATTATCTTTTTGATTAAGTTTTGATACTGATAGGTTTCATAACTTCTTGTGATAGATGGTTTGACTACATACTACACTAAACATAAGAGAATACAATGTGTGTTCTGAAAAGAAAATGGAACTTTGCCACAGTAATGTAAAATAAAGCATTGAAAATGACTGTCTCGGTTTGATTTGCACTAGCACAGCACAGTGCACACACTTTAAGTTAGATAAGACTGAGCTGAAATGGAGTATTATCTATGAAATATGCAAATGCTGAGTTTGGGAGTACTGACTGTAGAGTATGTTATGTCATGTTGTTGTGTTCCTGTTGCAAGTATGACCCTCTCTCGTGAGATTGGGGGATTTCGAGTAATTTCAAGATGACGATTTCCAGGAGTATTTATGTACTGTAGCTGTGTACTATGTGCATGTTCGATTAATGTGCTTTGGATTGAAACACAGTCTCCTTATACTTTTATGTTTTTTTCTTAATTGAATGAATCTTAAATATTTTTGACATTCCGTCAAACATTAAGAAACCAGTTCCAGCTCCACTAGCAGTGTTTACATAAAGTACAACAATCAGTTGTGTTCTAATAATACCAGATATGCGTTTCACAACAAATTCAAGGCAAGTGATTGCAACAATAGCTCAGCACTCTATGGGGCATAACCCCTTTACCATGCAGTCCAGACTCAGCTGCTAAGGCAGGAAAATGCTTTTTGTCCAGCGAATAGGCGACAAAATAATTAATTGTCCAAAACACACTAATTAAACTAATGTTTTAAAAAAAAAATTCTGGAAGAGTAACTTTTTTAAATAGATGGGAGTCTTTTGAAAACATTAGAAAGTTTGCTGCAGTCCATAACTCAATGTCATACATTTGTCTCTGAAACTATATATATATATATATATATATATATATTATATAATATATATATCTTGTGTGTGTGTGTGTGTGTGTCTATGTTCCAACCTTCCTGAACCTGAGCATGGAGTTCACATAGTCGTGGATAGCACCATGACTCAACAGGCCGAGAGATGACTGGAACTTTTCCTGCCGAGCCATGAAGATTGGTCTAACGATTGGAGGAGTCAAATCCATAATGCAAAGGCAAGACACATGGTACAATCCTATGGTATTTTGAAAAGAAGCCTGGAGTTCAACATGTTTAAGGTTGCATGATAGAAGAAATTTGAAACCAATAAAAAGGAATAGTAGATAAAGGTGTCAAGCTTTTAGAGTATATTGTATTTAAACCTAAGAATTATCTACCAAAAACCTACAGAGATCCACAGAATCATATGTTTCTGTTTGTGTTCCTATGGTGATGTAATAACTTGTGACTTCTACATGCATGTGAAAGGACAAGGGAAGAAGAAAGAGTGCTTTAAGAGAGATGTCAGTTGGCCTCCGGTCAGCTGGAGCTGATTGGATCTGACAAGTGTTGTAGATGCTCGTGATAATGGATGTCTGCTACAGTAGAGGGGAGGTGAAAGGATTTAATTCCCAATGAAAGAAGGAAACACAAGCCATTATTTAATTACTGTCTAATATGAAACTCCCTCAGAATCCCCTGTTGATTTATAGACCTGTCTCATCCTTTCTTTATTAATGAACAATCTGGACTTTTTAAATCCGCTTTAGCTTAATATTGCTTCCCCAGACGGCATTATGTTACAGTGAGCGTACAGCTCGATGCTTTCTTTTAAGCACTATAAATACACATTTGGCTTTTGTTTTACTCTAGGCTTACAAGCTATAACTCAATATACAATATACATATTTCCTGGCAAAATTACAAATGTCAAAAGAAATGAAGGTGTGTTTTGAAACAATATGAGGATGTCATCAGACCAACAGCAATGCACAAAACGAAAGTTTTTCTGTGCTGTTCTGTGTGCGCTTTAGACATTACAATCTATTCCCATTCACCTTGTAATTTCAATGCACATTAGTCCAACCACACTATTTATTATACTAAATGTTTAATTTTATTTACTTATATGTGTGCTATACCGTACTGTATGTCTATTCAGAGTAAGAATTTACTCAAAACATACAGCAGTAGTCATTACATTAATGCAATACAGGTTATCTTTATTAAGTACCAAAAAACATTCAATGAATTCAATAGATGATTCTAATATTGTGTAATAGTTTTCTGATGAGATGCATTTTTTTTCTTCAAAAAATACTTGATTATGAATAAAGTTAAATTGAAATAGTACCAGTTTTAAGTAAGACTGCTTAATGTTTAACCATCCTCTAAACATAATTCTAACATTCCTTTCTTCTTTCTAACATTTATTACCCCTGTTTCAAGCAAAGAAAATGTTCAGAACATGTGTATAGATCACAGCATTGCCCACAGCCAACATTTCTTCCTTATCTGGCCAGAAGCCCAGCAGTCTCCAAACCACTCTAAGATATAGTTAGCAGTGAGGTCAGATTCCAGCCTTACTTCAAATGACAGTCGGAACCTAAAGCAATGTGATAGCAAGCAAAGCAAAAAGATAAAAAACAGATCTGTGTATTATGTAAACAAACAAACAAAAACAACAATAATATGCTTGAAAAGTGAAAAGTTTTTTACACAATTAACAATACAATATTTAAATGCTATTCCATTGTTTCTCTATATAATTTAATGCTATGCTCCTAACAATTAAAAGGATTCTCTAAACTATAAAAGTCATTAGATTTGTATTACTAGGTGTATAAAATGGACAGTGCTGTATATTCAACTACATAGTGTGAGTAGGATAATGATTCAATAGTCTGCGGTTACACATCCAATACAAAGGGAAAGCCTGCATTAGAAAAACAAGTCACCAGCAGCTTGCATTTATATAATAGTTTAGCTTCCTAGTAAAATGCTGGATCCTCTCCTATAATATGTAATAAAAGGATACACGCATGAACCGTCCTGACAAATCTGAAAATTGTTCGTTAGCCTGGCTGTTGGTCGATAGAATACACAATCTTATTCTGTAGTCAGACAGCTTTAAACTAGCAGCCCCTTTCACTTACTGTCAGACTTTAATCACACTTCACTGTGGGGAGCTCCTAAAGCTTATTCATTTGCATTGAAATCTGTTGTCTTGTTCCATGTCTTCTTTCCCTGAAAGAAGCTTAAATAATTCAACAATAAAATGCACCCATGACTAGAGATTATAGAACTGCTTGGGAATCAGAAAGCAAATGAACCATAAAAGGAGGAATTAAAATTTCCCTTAAGGTCATCTGGAGGATTATGGGTAGTCTTTAATGTCCTATGGAATGGTACATGTTAGGGCTGTTGACTTGCTAATTACACGTTATAAATAAATGTTAAAGATGGCCCCAGTAAAAGGTAGCCGGAAAGGCTCAATTGTGACCTTCATGGTCATTTGTAACAGTGACATTAACAAACGTTTCTGTAAGCAGTTAGTTGGGTACAGTAATACATAGTTTGGTCATAATAATCGCCTGTACCCAATTTCTTTTTAGATAGTTTTTCCGGCCCTTTGTTGGCAAACTATTGTAAACCCCTTTTACTTTTACATTCCCATTTGAAAACCACAGCATTATCTCCAGTAGCAACATAATGCATTTGGAGCATAAACTGATTCAAACACATACGTGGGTCTATATTTTTCCTTAAACAAAAAAACTGTGCAGTTGATGCACTGGAGCAAATAATAGATTTATTTAAGCTTGTATAGATTTATTTAATGGCTTATATAAAATTAACAAAATATAATTTGCTTATGTGCATAGCATATTCCTTCAGTTAATAGAAACTACTTTGATCGTCACCTGAGGTTTGATAATGGGAGTGTCTCCAAATTATAAGTAACGGAAGTCAATATTTAAAAATAAACTAAAACACCTCAGACAAGCATCAATTGACTTACAGTACTACAGATGAGGAGGTAAAGCATTTAGAGTTTTGAAAGACTTGAAGATTTGAAAAGTTCAGTTTTTCTTAATACTGGCACCTTTTTAAAATCATATTCTGATAAAAGCATACTGAATTGACATATATTCGATTGCTCAGTAAAGTTCTGTGCCCTTATCCTAAATTAACTGACTGAGGTCATGTTTAAATGTTTTGTAATATTTTTCACTATGGTACATGAGAGAGAATGATAAAACCAAATAGTGCATTGAACAGTTACTGTAAGTAAATATACTACTGTGTAGAGAATACATCTTGGAGAAGAAAAAAACATTTTATAAATAACTATCAAAATTACAATTCCATTAGGAGGTAGTGAGAAGTCCCAAAAAAATGTTAACCCATAACTTCTGGGGTAGCACCACTACTCTTGCATCTACCATTTTAATCTGGTCCCAACAGCCCAGTAGGGATTTTTGAGACAGAAGTCTTCAGTCCTTGTGAGTACACACTTTACAAAGCAAGTCAACATTTCCAGGCTATTCTGAACTTTTTTAAAAACTATAATTAAATTGATATGTAAACTTGTTTTTTGTTACTTAGTTCAATGGTATTTCAGTTATGATAATTAAAACTGTTGGCTTGTGATAAGTTGTGAATATAAAACGCCTTTTCTTTTAGTGAAGTTTTTTCTTGCATGATTCTATTAAGGGTGAAATATCCTTGACACTGTACTTTCCCATTTTTCAGGCATTGTGTGGATAGTGTTACTGACTTCATCTTGTACATTTTTATAACACCAGTACAATAATGGGAATCAAAAGGTAACTTGAATACCGGAACATATTCATTTCAGTGATAACAAGGGCAATATTACCGTACTAAAAAGCTTTGACTTTGCTTTTAGCGAGTACGAAACAAGCATGCGATTTGTCTCAGCAAGGAACTTTTCTCTGACCTTAGCATTAGAAAAGCCATACACTGTGTAATCAACCTAGTAATTATATCCAACACCTGCATCCCTATGGTAAAGCCTAATATAATACCTTTTCAATTTTATCAGATCATAGAGCTGTGATCGAAGTCCTGGATAACATAAATTTGGGTGTTATCTTCATTGAATTGGAAGTTTTTGTGTTCTTTTAAAAGAAAACATGTAAAATGAACCTGCCTCGTGGGCTTTAGACAATGGGAAAAGGTAAGGACAACAAATATTACTCAAATCTAATGGATCATGCCATAAGCAACTAACAATAAGCGAGTTTGTAGGATGAAGAAACAAGAAAAAATAAACAAATGCTTCAGTAAATATTAGCTAAGAATGTGAAAGTCTTCATCAATCGTATTGTAGATGTACAATTAAACAGGGGTACAGTAGCTGTTGAGTCTTTGCAAAGAAAAATGTCATAAAAAATATCAAATTAAAGGTACACGTTATCCTCTTTATGCAGTGCAACCCAGCAGTTTATATTATATGTTTTGGATAGACATTGTTTTAGAATCATTGTTAATAAATGTTAAAGATGTTAGAGCCCCAGTAAAAGGTAGTTGGAAAAACTCAATTGTGACCTTCGTGGTCATTTGTAACAGTGGAATTAACAAGATTTTCTGTAAGCAGTTAGTTTGGTACAGTAATACATAGTTTGGCCATATTAACTGACTATTACAGTACCACCATGAGCAGATTTAAACAGGGCAAGCACATTCTAAAACTTTGTTTCACGAGTGAAAATAACTAGCAGATTAAAATATCCCATGAGAGAAGGTGGAGATGGCCATGCTAAGGAGCTGTCTACAAAGATCACAGGTTTCAATCACGTATGGAAGCTTCATAGCTTTTGGAAACCTTGGTCAATGGAGGTTAACAGCAATGTCCATGAAAGCAAGTAAAGTTTTTTACACTTTTTTCTCCAACATGAATTTCAAAGGCTAAGTGTTCTTAAGTGTTAAGTGCTGTCCGTTGATAATATAATGTGAGTGTGGAAGGCACAGAATGACACACAGTCAGGTTTCAAAAGAAAAAAAGTGCAACCACGTTTATTTACAAACACAGACAAAAACGATGCACAAAACAAAAAGATGTACTGTCACTTTAAAACACACTATTTACAAAATGACAGGTCGGCAGCCGTAAGGCAGGAAACAGCTCTACCTACACTGGTAAACAAATGTACACAGAAAACTTAAGGCTTTTGTCCAGCACCTACATTTTCATTCTCTCGCTCTCTCCCAGGTATACTGTCCCGACCGGTGCAAAGACTGCTCCTTTTGTACACCTTGGCTCCAGCCCGTACCAGATTACCTGGGCTTGGAACCAGATGTACCTTGTTCCCCTCTACTAGCCTCTTAGCAGGTCTGGTCCTATGGAATGTTAACCCCGTAGTTGCCAGAGCTTGCTGGATGGACAGGTCCCCCCTGTTCCCTCTGCTGGTGGGAGGTGATCTTTTCAGTGCCGGGAATCCATTTACCCTGCCATAGTGAGATTGAAAGAAAGGATGTTTTAAAGGCATGTTAAGTGCAGTGTCATTTAGGCACAGCAACAATGTGATAACTGAAAAACAGTTATTAACCATATATGGAAGGTGGGCTCTTATTCGAGACTGCAGCTCACAAGAAAAGATTTTAGCTCCAGGTGAAGCCAAGGTAAAGAAAGCTTAAACCACGGTTTTTGGTGCATGCCAATGTCAAGACATGCAATGGTAGCTTACATGAGTGGAATACTTTATCCCTTAATGAACTCATCCAGTTTATTTCTTTGTTTTTTTTTGTATTTGTGGCTGAGTTAATCATCATCTGTCTCTCAGGGTTACCCTATGTGCAAATACTTGGACATTTAATTTAAACAAACAGGTGATCTACAAATAAACAAAACCAGTAAGCATATGGTGCCCTTCTTCTAAATAAAATGTAGTTTATTTTCAAGGCAAAGAATAATTACTTTGTTATGTACTTAGCAAAATAAATTGATCTCTGTCACCAGTAAAAAGAATGGCTTTGTGCAGGACTGACTACTGTAAGAAAATATGGCCTACATATTGTTTCCTTCATATTTCTTGAGATACTCCTGGTTTCTGCTTGATGGAAGAGAATCACATCATAATGGCATCTCCCTGCATCCCTAGCAACCCAGCTACCTACAACATTAAATTGGTCATATGTGCACTGCTTGAAAAAGGCGTTGCCGCATATCCTGTCTCTTCTTCCAGCACAGCAGCTGTAATTCTTAATACTAATTTACTGTATCAGACTGCCTGGGTAAGTCTTTTTCTAGTTGCTTCCTCATTTCTATTTGTTCAGAAACCATTTTCTTGCTCGATACTATAACCTTATCTGCTCGCATAGCGCATATACTGTATACGTTCCATACCACAGTAGTTGTTTTATTTCTTTCGTTCTTGTTTTTTTCTTGTGTTTCTATCCATTCTATAATTGTTTTCCATGGCGTGCCCCCCTTGTACCAACAACATAATGCATTTCTTATTTCTCGTTGCAGACTCAGAACCTGACACTACCTTTCTATTAAACTTCTCCAAGCTACACCCTTTAATCAGGTGTTAGTAAAAATACCAACACTTTTTCCATACCTATAGTAATTAGGTTATGATCCTTATTTACCAATAGATTCTTTATATGCAATTCACTGTAAAAAAAAAAAAAAAAAAAAAAAAAAACTGTGCCCTGTTCACTCCCCTATGCTGGGAGTGAAAAACTGACTGATAAGTCTTAATTTTATTGTTTGTTTATTTAGCAGACAGCTTTATCCAAGGCGACTTAGAGACTAGTGTGTTTGAACTGCTGCAAAGTCTCTTACAACAACATCTCACCTGAAAGATAGAGCACAAGGAGGTTAAGTGATTTGTTCAGGGCCATACAGTGAGTCAATGAGTGAGCCGGGATTCAAACCAGGGACTTCAAGGTTACAAGCCCTTTTCTTTAACCATATAGCCTCCAAATACCGCTTGTAATGCGGGTATTCCCGACTTCTTATTGAAATTGAACATCAGTAGCATATAATATGGTAACACTTCTCAATAGCTGATAGCGCCGGACAGTTGATGTAAGCTCTCTTCTTCCCTTTTCCACTCTGCTGACTTACCAGTATAACACATATATGTACTGTGTATGTGTGTGTGTGTGTGTGTGTGTGTATATATATACACACACACATACACAGTACAGTGAAAAAGTATTTGCCCATCTGATTTTCTGCATTTTTGCATATTTTTGACACTGAATGTTATCAGATCTTCAATCAAAATCTAATATTAGATAAAAGGGACCTTGAGTGAACAAATAACACAAAATGTGAATACTTATTTAATTGATTTATTAAAGAATGTTATGCAACACCAAATGCCTCTGTGTAAAAAAAAGTAATCACACCCTTAGACTCAATAACTGGTTATGCCACCTTTAGCAGCAATAACTGCAACCAAATGCTTCCTGTAGTTATTTATCAGTCTCTCGCAGCGCCGTGAAGGAATTTTGGCCCACTCTTTCATGTAGAACTGCTTAAACTCAGTGATATTTGTGGGTTTTCAAGCATAAACTGCTTGTTTCAGGTTCTGCCACAACATCTCAATGGGGTTTAGGTCTGGACTTTGACTAGGCCATTCCAAAACTTTAAATTTCTTGTTCTTCAACCATTCTGATGTAGACTTGCTTGTGTGTTTCGGATCATTGTCTTGCTGCATGACCCAGCTGCAATATATATACGGTACTGTGCAAAAATTTTAGGCAGGTGTGAAATAATGCTGTAAAGTAAGAATGCTTTCAAAAATAGACATGTTAATAGTTTATATTTATGTATTTTTTATATATTTACAAAATGCAAAGTGAGTGAATAGAAGAAAAATCTACATTAAATGAATATTTGGTGTGACCACCCTTTGCCTTCAAAACAGCATCAATTCTTCTAGGTACACTTGCACACAGTTTTTGAAGGAACTCAGCAGGTAGGTTGGCCCAAACATCTTGGAGAACTAACCACAGTTCTTCTGTGGATTTAGGCAGCCTCAGTTGCTTCTCTCTCTTCATGTAATCCTAGACAGACTCGATGATGTTGAGATCAGGGCTCTGTGGGGGCCATACCATCACTTCCAGGACTCCTTGTTCTTCTTCACGTTGAAGATAGTTCTTAATGACTTTTGCTGTATGTTTGGGGTCGTTGTCATGCTGCAGAATAAATTTGAGGCCAATCAGATGCCTCCCTGATGGAATTGCATGATTGATAAGTATATGCCTGTACTTCTCAGCATTGAGGAGACCATTAATTCTGACCAAATCCCCAAATCCATTTGCAGAAATGCAGCCCCAAACTTGCAAGGAACCTCCACCATGCTTCACTGTTGCCTGCAGACGCTCTTTCGTGTACCGCTCTCCTTCCCTTCGGCGAACAAACTGGCTTCTGCTACAGCCATATATTTCAAATTTTGACTCATCAGTCCAGAGCACCTGCTGCCATTTCCTGCACCCCAGTTCCTGTGTTTTCGTGCATAGTTGAGTTGTTTGGCCTTGTTTCCACGTCGGAGGTATGGCTTTTTGGCCGCAAGTCTTCCATGAAGGCCACTTCTGATCAGACTTCTCCGGACAGTAGGTGGGTGTACCAGGGTCCCACTGTTTTCTGCCAATTCTGAGCTGATGGCACTGCTAGACATCTTCCGATTGAGAAGGGAAGTAAGCATGATGTGTCTTTCATCTGCTGCAGTAAGTTTCCTTGGCCGACCACTGCGTCTATGGTCCTCAACGTTGCCCGTTTCTTTGTGCTTCTTCAAAAGAGCTTGGACAGCACATCTGGAAGCCCCTGTCTGCCTTGAAATTTCTGCCTGGGAGAGACCTTGCTGATGCAGTATAACTACCTTGTGTCTTGTTGCTGTGCTCAGTCTTGCCATGGTGTATGACTTTTGACAGTAAACTGTCTTCAGCAACCTCACCTTGTTGGCTGTTCCTCACCCAGTTTTATTCCTCCTACACAGCTGTTTCTGTTTCAGTTAATGATTGTGTTTCAACCTACATATTGAATTGATGATCATTAGCACCTGTTTGGTATAATTGTTTAATCATACACCTGACTATATGCCTACAAAATCCCTGACTTTGTGCAAGTGTACCTAGAAGAATTGATGCTGTTTTGAAGGCAAAGGGTGGTCACACCAAATATGGATTTGATGTAGATTTTTCTTCTGTTCACTCACTTTGCATTTAGTTAATTGATAAATATAATCTATTAACATGTCTATTTTTGAAAGCATTCTTACTTTACAGCATTTTTTCACACCTGCCTAAAACTTTTGCACACACTACTGTATATATATATATATATATATATATATATATATATATATATATATATATATACAGTATCTACCAACCCCAGCCCATACATTCCTTGATAAGCAAAGACCCCCTCTCCTTAGAAACCGCCCATAGCAACCCAATTTAGATAAGAAAAAGGCCCCTCTGCCTAGCAACCCACATTCCTAGCTAATTGCCCTTGTATCTGAGACCATTCACAAAATATGTCTTTACAGCCTATGACTTCATTCACTACCATTCCTTGGACTTGTGTTATGAGCAATTTTATTCAGTACTACAATAAATGGTGTTCTTAAATCCTTTAATTGCTGTATTTGAATTAAACAGGATTATTTCAGGTACTTTTGTAAGGATAGAACACTACTTGTAAACAAAAATGCATTAATGCATTAATGCATACATTAAAATCATTAATTCTACTGTTATTTTTAGACATAGAACAAAGACAAACACAATATAAATATTTTCTCCACATCTGGGGAAAAAACATTACATTCTAAAAATGTGTGCATCGGGCTAATAGAATAGTAGAATAGATTCTATTACTGTCATTTGTTTAAATGCATTTAGACTGATAAAGTCTGCTGAGATTGAATACTTATCCAACTAGAAGTCCCAATTCAATTGCAGCATTGCACTTGTTAAGCAGTAAGAGGTTTTGGTGGTAATGAGCAGAAGAGTCTCTGATCATTATAAAAGGCACGGTGAGGGGTCAGGTGTAGGAGGGGTTGAGGTGCAGAAACAGTCCACAGTAGTTAAAGTGTGCAAACAAAGATTTATTTTGAACACAGAGTAATTTATAATTATAAGAAGCTAAGGAAAATAATGAAGGCTGGTGCAGGTGCTTTGCAAACAAAGTTTATGAACAAATCAGTAGTCTGTGGTTGTGGTGGCTCTACTCGGCTGGCAGTTTCCCCTCTGCTTCGGATCATTAATCTGTAAAACCCGTTTGTATCAAGAGCTCCGCCCCTGTAATCAACCTAACTGCAATCCCGTAGGAGCAGGTGTTCTCAAATATGGCTGACTAGAGTAACAGAACACTGAGCACATATATTGCCATCCTTCACCAAGATGGCAGCCTACAATTGTAATGACATCACGGTCCTGCAGATCTGGGTGAAGGAAACTCCCTGTTGGCTCAGTGCCTGCTAATGTCGGGAAGTTGAATTTCAGGCTGAACCCCTTTCTGCCCATCCCACATCTCACCACTTAGAGTGAAGCCAAAGGAACACAAATTTCTTATCTCCCCAATTCTCCCCCTTCCCAGAAAACAAAATCGTCATTTTGTTGCTGCTTACATGATCGGTGTTCAACCCGTAAAGCGAAGGGTTGAAGTGCCAGGTACCACCGCATGAACCTCTTTAACCCTTTGCAGATGGCTCATTATAATTTTAGACAAATTTGCCTAATGAAGTAATTGCACACAAGGCTGTGACAAATGTGTGTGGTTTTTTTTTTAATTAGCATAAAAACCTTCGTCAGACTTCAGACAATCAAACAAACTTGTGTTCAAGTACAAAGAATTACCTGACAGCACACTAAATCGTCCAAAATGTTTATAAACAAAGAAAACATATACTGTAGTGAAATATCTGTTTTTCTGGTTTAGTTTTTAATATACAGTAAAACTTCCAATAATTGGCAGGTCTTAAATAATCGCCGGTCTCCAATAGACGCTGGGGCTACTGAGAAGTATTGTAAATAGACGCCGGGTCTCTTTTAAAAGCCAGGTTATGAATAATACTATAATACGTGTCATGCTGGATGTTCCCGCCAATACACCCAATTGGCTGTACAGACAGCTTACCAATTTATGAAATACTTTTAATAATAAAAAAGAAATGTTGAAACCCTTTTAATGTCAGAAAAAAGTTTCTATTTGGCTTACTTGCAGCATGCACAAAAAAAAGCTTCGAAACTGGGTTTAAAATGCAATAACTGCATTAAAAAAAAAAAAAAGCATGTGAACCATAAATTAAGTTTTCTTATTATTCATCCTGAGGATCACTTTCATCGCTGTCACTTATTAACAGTTAATTACAGTCAAGCTCATCCTCATCTTCCTCAACTTCAGTGACAGTTCCATGTGTCTTTGTGACAAAGTGCCCGTCCCTGTGTATATTATCTGTTATATGTTGCGTGTGGTGTGTTAAATGTTGGTGTATAGTCATTGGTACATGGGATATAAATGGGTCTGTGTAACACGAGTGTTTAAAATGTATATTTGTATTTAGGCACGAGGATTGCACAGCACTTCACGTGCAAGTAAAAAGTAATAATATGTGAGCATGGGGAATTGTACTTTATTAATTCACGTGCCGTTGTACCGAGACTCCAATTAAATGATTCATTAGCAATCGAGTCTTGGTATAGCTGCATAAAAACAGCATGTTTTCACCCACTCGGGGTTGGGTGCTCGGTGAGTGGAGAAAGGGAGAGAGAGTAGGAGAGTTATAATTTCAATTGCTATTGCGTGCTGGTGGGACCAGCACAATACTTGTTTATTTAACTCATTGTGTTTGTTTGTCGATCTGCTCACCATTTGTAAAGTGTTAGTCCGTTTTTGTTTGTCTTTTTATTTTGGCATAGAGTGCCATGTCCTGTTGTTTCTGTTTGTTCAACTGTTTTATTTACAATAAACTGGCGCAAGCAAGCACCATCATCATTTCACATCATCTGCCTTTGTGTTCATTCCTTTTCCTGGTTCTGACGCTACCCACTTCGGCCGTCTTTGTGACAGTCTTTTTGCGCTCTGTAGACAATAGCTCTTTTCCAGATGTGCACGGTTCCCATTCTTTAAAATAATAAACCTGGCCATATTTCCTTCTGTCCAGAGTCATAGTGAGTCCACAAGCCTTCAATAATTTTTTCACATGCTCTATGTTTAACTTTCCTCAAGCTTTCAGGACCCACTGGACCAGCAGGTGACGTGACACAGATTTTAAGTTACCACCTGACATGTACTGCTTTTGATCCCCCGCCATCCATGCGTTATAGCCTTCGCATAGGCTGGTTTTGAAAGGCTTGTTCCAAACCACGTCAGGTGCTTGGGTATATTTTGTGCGCACTCGCTTTAGGATAGCGCTGCAGACGACTTTAAAGCTAGTGATCTTATTTGCCAATGTACAAGTTATAAAAACAAAACAGTCACTTTTGCTTTGATTTTGTGACAAAACTGGTACTTTTATTGCTTTTATTGTTAATGTTAAAACCAGTTTTGAAGAATTTTTGAGTGTGTTATGAGCCCACAGTATAAACTTATTTTCCGATATTTACAGGGTTGCCTTTTTTCATATTAACAGTATTTCATGCAGTTGTTTTGTAATGAAGATGCTTTGCTGTTTGTCCATGCTTACTAATGTACAAGTTTGAGGGTGAACAATAAATAAAAGTTGTTGAAATCTGAATTCGTTTTTTTATGTTTGTTGTTGCTCAGACATTACTCTATGTAACACAATTTTTGTTCCTGGGTAGTAAGTGTTATTTCCTAATTGCTTATGCCTCAAAAGTAAAGAAAATGGCTATTATTCCCCACAAACTTTGCTTTTGTGACCAGGACAGTGATATTTTGAAATGTACCTATTTTCCAGAACATTCCAGATAGATTCAGTGCTGAGTAAACTTGGAGTAACCTCTAGAACTTTCTAGAACTTTCCAGTAATATAAATAGTAGTATAAATACAGGGGCCTTAAGCCCACCAGTTCAGTTTAGTTCCAGCTGCCTAAGTGGATACATATCTACATTTTTCTGAGATGGCATCAAGAGGCTGCAATGGTGGCATTCCTGGTGGGTCACCAAGGCAGTTTTACCAAGTTTCCATGCTATCTTTGCCTTTGGGACAGCACGGACACCAAGGCAAACTACCACAGGCGGGACCGGCCACAGCGGACCGAGTTCTTTGTGGGGAGGAACAACGTCAAGTGGGAGCCACTGGTGGACCCCCGGAAGGTGCTGATGCCACCACTGCACATCAAATTGGGCCTTATGAAACAATTTGTCAGAGCTCTAGATAAGGAGTCGGCAGCCTTCAAGTACCTTCAAGACTTCTTCCCTAAGCTGTCTGAGGCAAAGGTCAAAGCCGATGTCTTCGTTGGACCACAGATAAAGAAGATCCTGGAGTGCAATGAATTCCCCAAGAAGCTCACTAGTAAGGAGAAAGCAGCTTGGAACAGCTTTGTCGCAGCGGTTCGGGGCTTCCTGGGCAATCACAAGGCCGAAAACTATGTGGAGCTGGTTGAGACTCTGGTGAAGAACTACGGCACAATGGGCTGTAGGATGTCCTTCAAAGGTCATATTCTTGATGCTCATCTTGATAAATTCAAGGAGAACATGGGAGCGTACTTGGAGGAGCAAGGCGAGCGCATCCACCAGGATATACTGGACTTTGAACGCCGCTACCAAGGACAGTATAAAGAGAACATGATGGGAGACTACATTTGGGGGCTGATTCGTGAAAGTGATTTACAGTATAATCGTAAATCTCGAAAAACTACTCACTTCTAAATCTTTTGTAGTCATTTTTGTATTACTTTAGTATAAATACATGTTAATTTGGATTCATATGTTGTTTTTTTCTGACTGTATGTGAACAAAAAGACACAAATTCACCCGTTTTCTCATTGGAAATAGGTCAATTTCAAAATATCACTGTCCTGGTCACAAAAGCAAAGTTTGTGGGGATTAATAGCCATTTTCTATACTTTTGAGGCATAAGCAATTAGGAAATAACACTTACTACCAAGGAACCAAAAAAAAAAAAAAATTGCTTATTCATATTCTAGCATATGTATATACATCAGTATACTGATGACATTTGGTGTTAACCATTGTGTGTAATTTAATTTAGGGTAACCAGGGCTCCACCTCCTCCTATCCTCCTATCAAACAATCTAGACTCCCTATTTAAACCCCTCACAGCCTATGCTCTCTCTCTCTTGCATTAGCTTTTTTTCATACACTGCGAGCTGTTCCCCATCCCTGCCGAATTCTCCTCAAAATATCTCAACATTTCTCCAATGGAAGCTCAGTACTGTCTACTTCTAATGCCGACCTCTATCCAACAACCAGACCTGCTCCCCCGGCACTACGGAGATAAAAATGCTGCGCCAGCAGGCTCAGTCTCCGGAGCAGCTATATTATAAGGACTGACCATTCACCAGACTCTTAAAAACCCTGCATGACAGCAATATCAACATCCTGGCTAGAAGTGAGCGTATGGCGTATGATAAATGGATGCGCTGCTGTGCGGTTTATTCTTTCCAGAAAATAAAACAGTTGTACAAAAACACTGTCACCAAAACAGGACATGGCCCTTGCAGCCAAAATAAATAGACAAACAAAACGAGTAGACACTAACAAAACAGGGTGGATGAATGCTACACAAAACAAGTACGGTGCTGGTCCTTCCAGCACTCGTAGCAATTGATATACTTTACGTTTCTCCTCTCTCTCTCCCGTTCTCCACTCACCGAACACACAACCCAGAGTGGGTGAAAACATGCAGGTTTTACGCAGCTGTACCGTGACCCGATTGCTAATCAATCATTCAATTGGAGTCGCGGTACAACTGCACGTGAATTAATAAAGTGCAATTCCCCGTGCTCACATATTATTACATTTTACTTGCACGTGAAGTGCTGTGCAATCCTCGTACCTTAATACAAATATACATTTTAAACACTCGTGTTACACAGACCCGTTTATATCCCATGTACCATTGACTATACACCAACAGTAACACATAACATATAATACACACAGGGGCGGGCACTTTGCCACACTGCTACACCCACATTGTCTCCTTCTCGCAAGTGTGATTCCGCAAACTCGCTCACCCAGAGTCCAAGCACAGGCGCAGCAGCCCCTCCTCTCCAGTACAGCAACCAGACGCACCTGAACAGTTCATCCTTCAGCTTCATAACAACATTTTCAAGGATGTAGTTTCAATTGCTTCAATCAGTACACGGTTCAACAATATGGACGAACGAGTTGCTTCCAACACTGCAGCAATCTCCATTACTTCAAGCCCTGTATTTGCCACTTCATCTTGGCGCCATTTCGGGTTCGGCACGTCCGGTCCCCTAACTTGAAGTGCTCATGTACAACCAGACATCAGCCGCCCTCAATAGTCCACAATTAGCGTCTAGTCAGAAATCAAGTACATCGACCACATACGGTTTATTTGATATTTGTGCAATATTAACCCTTAGCGGTCGATTTATTCAGTACTTGTCAGGCACATCAGGTCCAGTTTATTTTCACACGTGCTGTTTATTTTACACACGCTGTTTAAATTTTTATTTATTTTTTCAGTGTAAAACAGGTTTAAAAGGCAATGAATTGCAAAAGTACACTCAGTACTGCATCTTGAACCAAGCCCCACCCCTTGTTTGCTGTATTTTTCATATACCTCTTTATAGACATGCATACTGATAAATCCTCTCCTGATCACTTGTTTTAATCACCGTGCTGTCTCTGTGGTGCATGGGACTATCTTATACGCCCTTTTTGTCGGCTTCATTCGGCTCCTATCGGTCTCACTCAGTCATTGAAAGATTTTCTCTGCTTTTTCTGGAGAAAAAACGACTAGAGACCTGTAATTTAGGTCTTTTTGACGTAAACTATGGCACGTAAATGTAATGACGTAATTACTAATATGTGTACTGAGGACACTCTATACTGTCAGAAATAGCACCATATTCTTCAAGAACGCACACTCTACCAAAACATTTTGACAGTCTGAAATCCGATTTACCACCGACAGGCATAGCAGCACAAATTCCGTAACGTTAGAGAGCTACAAGTCACTACCACACATAAAGAAAATGACAAAAGTTCTCAAACATGTATTCGACTTCCCAAAGTGAGCTTAAATTTAAAAAAGCTCTCATACAGTGACTAAAAGTAAAGGTCAATACTTCCCTTTGAACTTAAGAAAAGTGTCAGTTATATGGGAACAAAAACAAAACAGGTATAGAGGCATGAGTACATCTCAGCTGCATCAGTCAACTGAGTTGATAAAATTAAATGTAGGTACCTACACTACTGACACATTTATTGATTCGTCGGTTCCTTTTCTTTTGACAAAATGTGTAGGGACACAGCTAATGCATAAAACACAAATATTGCTACGATTTACTGAAAAGTTGGTTAGATGTTCTGTATTATTATATTTCTTAGCAGACACCCTTATCCAGGGCGACTTACAATTGTTACAAGATATCACATTATTTTTTACATACAATTACCTATTTATACAGCTAGGTTTTTACTTGAGCAATCTAGGTATAGTACCTTGCTCAAGGGTACAACAGCAGTGTCCCCCCACCCACGACCCTCCAGTAAGGAGTACAGAGCCCTAACAACTACTCCACACTGTGTAGGTAATGAGATAGCTAATTGCAAATGTAAAAAATAACTAAACAGCAACTGCACAAGCTGGTTGCTTGCGTGCCTTGCAATGAAAGAAAAGTTCCTGTATGTATGCTTCCATCGCTCTGTAATTTCGACACTATACTATCGAAGACGTAAGATCTCCTATTTCAGCCGTCCAATCACCAATCTTTTTTTTTTTTTCATAACAATGACAACGGTACTGGGGTGGGTGGGACGGATATATATTTTTGAACCACAAGGATGAGCTAGACTCGCCGCAGCGGATTACAGTCTGATACGGTTTGGTATGAAATGTTTTTAATTGTCAATCACTTCATAATTGGATGGGCCCACAAGCAAAATGGGTGGGTCCAGACTCCTCAGGCCCAAGCATGGCGCCACCCCTGGTCCGAAATTGGACTGGAAAGGGAAAATTGTAATGTCGGACCTGGTCCGACATAGGTCCACGAAAGGTTAAATACAAACAAAATCCCTTGGGAGGGAATATCAAAAAGCAAAACAGAAATAAAATAAAAATACATTCCCAAAGCCGTGATGCAAGCCTGCCGTCTTTGCAACCTCATGCTCTTAAAGAAGTCTACTTGTTTTTGCCTTTTTGTTTGTTTCATCCCTTCACGTTCTGCCCATCTCTTAATAATGACTGAACACCAAAACAAAATATTGTAAATGGACAGGACTGCAAAACATGCTGTGTTACATAACAGCGGATCCATTTCTAACAGATGTGACAGCGGATAGATAGACGTACTGTACAGATTTATATTTTTTCATAATGTAATGTGTAGCCTATCGAAAACACATTAGTATTATTTCAGCACAATGATTTATACATTTCAAATACAGGGAGCACTTTAAATGTATGTGTGTACGATTTTATTGTATTTTTTTTAAACCCAACACCTTCTTATGTCGGACAAACATATCAGGTTTAGCAAGGGATTATGTATGAAAAGCTTTTTGATAGAAACATTTTGCATTTGGGAGTGAAGTTGGGGGCCCCACTATAGAATCTGTGGGATTAAACTGCCTTTCGTTATTTGTTAAAATAAAATGTCGCACGACTTCCGCCATGCAAGAGGATCTCACTAAGATGACGCAACAAATATTTCAATTAGCATACTGCGGCTCTTTCTAAACATATTTTCTCTCAGTACACAAAACAGAATGTATACTTTGAGTATTGTGGCAACAGAAATGCAAACTTCAGAATGTTTGCACTGCGACTGGCCCATCTTAGTACATCTACCCAAGATTGATAAAATAGCAGTTTTGTTAAAATTAGGGAGATACAAGCCTCCCAAGTGGTACAACTGGTAAAGGCACTCCAAGTGGAGTGCAGGATGCGCCCTATAGCCTGGAGGTTGTCGGTTTGGGTCCGGGCTATTATAACGCTGACCATAGATGGGAGCTCCCAGGAGGTGATGCAGAATTGGTGAAGGTGGCTGCACAGTGAATTTGCAGTGTGAAAAAAAGTAGTCGGCTGATGGCACGTGCTTCGGAGGACAACGTGTGTTCGTCTTTGCCGCTCCCAAGTCAGTCCCAAGTCGAGGGTGGTAACAGTGAGCTAAGCCTAAAAATAATTGGATATGCCAAATTGGAAGAAAATAATAAAATTATTGGCAATTACTAAATTTAAAAAAATAATAATAATAAAAATTAGGGCTATACCATGTAGTACAACTACATGTGTGTAATTACTGATTACCATTTTGACACCAAGATGACCTGTAGTTGTTGTCAACTTGTGCTAACTTGATTGATTATCTACCTATCCTATGTAATTAGATTGTCTGTAACATAGTGGAACTTTTCCCATTTTTATTATTGCCGTTAATGGGAATCAAGCAAAATCACAACTAACCCTGTCGCACTAGCATATCTATGCATACCATATCAATTGATTTCTCTTGTTTCTCCAATACTGAGCGATCAGTTATAATGTATAATTAACAAATAAACAACATTTATGTAAATGTAGCCACATGTGGCTTTTGGTATGTGGTCGGTTTAATAAATATATAATTTTATTCACTTTGTTTTATAATTTCACTAGGTATGGTTCCATTTTGATAATGTTTGTAATTTCATATCTATTTCTTTTTTAGGGTTAATTGGTAATATTGAATTTCTGCACTTGTATAGGCATATAGAGGGGCTGGATTAGTTGGGCATATAGAGGGGCTGGATTAGTCGCTACATCATTAAGACCAGCTGGGTCAAGTCACTCTAGAGGGAAATCAGAGAGCATCAGTGAGAGGAGGGCCTGAAAGGGATGTTCCCTGAACTTCCTGCCCCGAGGTCAGAATAGAAATGATAGTACATTATTATACAAATAAATTAGAAATGCGTGTATGGATAGGAATACTGTAATCATGGGTGACTTCAACTTTCCCAGAGAACTGTAAAAATCCTGTGGGATGTGGTACAATAGAAACTGAACTGATTGATGCAGTAAATGATTGCTTCCTGGCGCAGTGTGTCAAAAACCCAACAAGCAAAAGATCAATTTTAGATCTGGTGTTCACAAACAACCAGGACATGCTGTGTAATACTGAAGAAATAGAACCATTAGCGTCAGGTGATCACAGCATGGTTCAATTCTAAATTAACTGGCAAGGCTACACAAGGTACTAAGGGATACATACCTTGTGCAAAATATCCAATGTATTATACAAACATTTTTTTTTCTTTCTTCATCAGAAAGGATACAAATAATGCGCCACCACTGCCACTAGTTTGTGAACACAGTTTTTTTATTATTTGTGAACATACAGTTTTTTATTATTTGTGAACACACAATTTTTTATTATTTGTGAACACAGTTTTGAAAGATTTCAGCATCAGTGAAGTATAGGTTTGAAACAAACTACAGAAGCTAAGAAATAACAAGCCACTAGGCCCAGATGAGATTTATCCAAGGGTGCGTAAGGAAGCAAGGGTAGAGTATGTAGACCACTGGAATAGGTCTATAACTAGATTCAGAAGAGGGAGGTTGTACTTAAAGAAGGACAACTAGGCTGATCCCAGGACTTAGTGACATGAGCTAAAATGAAACATTGAAAGAATTAAATCTCTTTGGCCATTGTTTAAAATTGTTTCTTAACACTGGTCCAGTAGTTCTCCACGTTACCAAGCTGTAAATTGCAAAGTCAGTTTGATAAGTAACTGGGTATTCCATGCAAATAATGTCTTTCTCACCACTGTGAAGCTTTAGCACAAATCTGTTATGGATACCTCCTGTTACTACACTGGATAACAAAGGATTATTTAAAAAAAAAAAAAAAAAAAAAACGCACTCTCACCTGATACTATTGCAGGTTTTGTGAGGAAGGGTCTGCGTGATTTAAAGGCAGACTCATTTGTGCTGTATCATGATGAAAATGGCCAGTCATATTTTACTTTAAAATGTAACGAATAAACCAAGAATCACAAGAAGTGTAACAAATGAAAACTACTTTCAATGGCAATGTTCAATTTAACATCTGAATTATTATCATTTTTTTTTTTTAATTAATGCATTTTTTAACTGACTAATTTTTCTAAGTTCAGGCAGAGGTGGAAGGATATTTAATAAAATTTATTTTTTTGTTAATTAAACATTTTTTTTTAATGTTGATTGATCCATTTTGTAAGCGCAATAAGGCACTTCAGGGTGTGGGATATACTCTCTATCCATATGCCCCGGGTGGTTAAAGCCACTCGGCTTTGCCTCGTGACTTAACGCATCCGGGGCGTGTGTGTATATCCCACACCCTGTCGTGCCTTATTGCTTACATATAACACGGCTTCGAAAAATAACAACCTATGATTGGTTAAACAGCATCACATGACTATGCATATATATATATATATATATATATATATATATATATATATATATATATATATATATATATATATATATAGCATATAGCATGACTTGCATAAGTAATGAGCCGCTTCACACTGAATAAATCACTGCGCACCACTACATTCTAAATTCCATGACAAACTGCCATTTTATTTGTTATTAGTTACAAAACCACAGCCAAAAATGGAGTGACATTTGACCTATTTGGGGATGACTGGTACAACACCACATAACTGGTACAACACCACATTTCTGAGTAATGACAGCAGTCCATCTGAAAAAAAAAAATAAGTGCACCAGCAAGAGTAGACACATAACAGTAGATGAGGAACAGCTAAATGAAATAGAAAAATTATTATTATTTTATGGAAATAAGTCCCCAAAATCTCAATATCATTAAGGGAATTGTATGCCAGTGCAAGAAATTCAACTGGGGACCAGTATTCAGTCTCCAGTTTTATAACGCTGAGTTGGACTAAATACATATTTTAACAGTAGAAGTTTTAACATCTCTGCTGATAGCGAGTTTAAAATCATCAATAATTTATCCCTGTCAGTCAGGAAAACTCTTAGAAAAGTAGATACAGACAAGGCCAGACACCACCACCCAATTTACTGGCCTGGATTTGAAGTGTCTGTGGGAAACTGAGGTACTGTCCCCTGACACCGCGACCAGATTGGTGAGTAAAATCTGGTGCAATCGTCAACTTAATCTGGCAAGACTTAGATGCGAGTGTGTCCGACAACTAACAAAAATATCTTTTGAGATCCAAAAGGATGAAAACGTACTAGAATATGTGTGCCTCGCATATAACGAGTTTACAAACTCGCTTCAAGATCCGGCTTCAATTTCCATCGCAGCTGCTCTCCCTACTTCCTGAGTGTCATTTGAAACTCAGCCCATCATCACAGCTTGTGGTCAGTCCTCTAGTTTCTAGTGAGATGGCACTTTCGAATCACAAATTCACAATAAACAAACATGTGCAATTTATTTTTAATAAGCGAACAATTAATTAAATTAAATTAAATTTGGTACTATATTACACTGCGGATGTATACACAATAAAAGTTTCTAGTTGTGTCTTAATTTAGTTGTGTTTTAATTATTTAAATGATTTTTCTTCTGACAAATGACAGGTAGCCGTGTTGTAAGTTGACACCTCGGACACCTTAGCACGGCCCTTTGTGGTTTAGACCTTTATATATATATATATATATATATATATATATATATATATATATATATATATATATATATATATATGGTAACCAAAATTATAGCTTTATTTTTTTATTATATCTCAATCGTAAAATTCTATCTGGAAAAAAAAAAAACAGTTAGTGGTAACAGAGTTTAATTATTTCAACATGTGGAAAAAAAAAGCAAACATTCCACGTTAATGTTTTTTATTGACAGAAAGGATCAAAATCAGGATTTGTCATACATAGGGTGAGTTTCTGTAATGAATTTCTCCCATTTCCACCACTTTATAATAAACCTGCTTTGCAAACTCAATCCTCCTCCCCACCACCTCACTCTCAGCCTCGACCGGAGGGGGGAGTATACGATGCTACTCTGTCTAATACGTTTTGTTCATCGGATGAACACCTTGCATGGATGTATTATTTTATTCTTAGTTTTTTAACAGGCAACACCAGGATGCTCCGAAAGCGGCACCGGGGTGTTCCAACAATTTTTATTCTACCTTATCTTTCTTCACCCATTGTTTGGGGTCAATGTTAAGACTTTGTATTATAATAAAGATGGCTTTTTAATGTAAGATTGTCATGATTGAATGTATGTTTTAATTCAAGTAACATACTGTCGCTGACTTTTGCTCCCTTTTTCCAATTTGCTTTTCACAAAGGCATTCCAGAGGGGGTTTCAAGTTTTTTCAGGTCAAATTTGCTGAAACAGTAATAGAACATTATTATTTTTTTATGATAGATCAGATCTGATGATCTGATCTATTATAAAAAAAAAAAAAAAACAAATGCATCAAATAAATATAATGCATTCCTAGGGTATAAACAATTCCACTTTTTTATGATATTAAGGTTAGCATATAATAAACTGGTGCCTAAAAGAGCCACTGTCACATAAAATTTAAGTGCCTAAATTAAACAAATCATCTGGTGCCCCGTTCCTAACCAGAAGCCTGGTCATTCTGAACTATCATTTCTGCATTTGATGTATTAATGTATTCATTCATTCATGCTACAGCAATGTTACTGTAATAATAGAAAAAAAAAAAAAAGACTTACAAACACGTTTAAGTAATATAATGAAAACACTAACCAACTAAAAAATGCTCCTAAACGTATTTTTTGGCAGCATTTCACTTTTATTTTGTATAGATGTGTATTATTAATATTATTACTGGGGCTACAACATTATAATAACTATGCTTTGCTTATATTTCTCCTTTTATTCTCGACTGTGGTCAGACCACAGGTCTTGAAAATGCATCTCAAAATAAATAATTTGGAAGAACTTACATTGTTACTCATTTTCTATTTTTCTTTTTTTAGCGACATTTTCCTCCACTGTCACAATGGCAGTATTAAGTCTGTTGGTGAGCAGGTACACCTTTGTTTCTTAACATCGGGCTCGGAGTACATTTTTGAGTTCCCCTTCAGTTCTAATAAAACTGTCATTTGTCTTTTTGTCTTTCACATCTAATATGGTTTGATTATCCAACGTAGTCGTAACTCATACCACCAGAAGTCGTGTCGAATATTTTTATTATTTTTTTTTTACTTTTTATTACTAGAAATTACGGTGGCTCGTTGAGGACATGAAAAAAGGCATCTCTCGTTATCTCGTGATCATGAGATAACGGGAGGTAAATTATCTTGTGATCGCAAGATAACGAGAGACGCTTTTTTTTTTTTTTTTTTTTTCATGTCCTCAACGAGGCACCGTAAGAAACAGCTGTAATTGAAGGTTTAACTAAATCTGAAAACATGCAATCATTTGTTCAGTAGAATGTCCTTAATGAGTTCAGTGTTACCAGGTCATATATATATATATATATATATAATATATATATATATATATATATAATTGACTTTCTATGATAAGCATGTTTTTTTTTTTTTTTTTAGCCCAATTTTTCTAGTCACACAAACTAGTTTGCACTCAGAGTTATATTAAATATCAGAGTATAAATATGAAAAAGGACACCTTGCTTAATCTAGAACACACACAATACTGTATGCAGGTAAACGAGTATATAAATGGCTGGAAAATATGATGAACAGGAGATTGATGTATTTATAAGCATTGCTGCTGTCAAATTGAAGAGAACTTGTTGATTCACACAGAACAATATAGCACTATTTTATAACTATTATCATAATAACAAGAATATTTTATTACTATTATGCTAAATGAGAATAACAAAAAACACATGATATGTTGGCATTTGAAATATGAATTTTGAAAAATGCAGAATAAGTGTATCAGTGGATTATAAATTCTAATGGATGCTAGAAGATGTATTGCACAACCCTTAATTAACTTACAGTGTGATGTCACCATTTTTTAAAATTATTTTTTGCATACATTGTTTAGATTGTTGTGGCACTGAAGTGCACATTTGAAAGAACATCATCATTTTCTATAATTAGGTATGTGCAAGCGTACTGAATTTATTACGTAAAACATCAGTTGATGTTACACCTCCTGCTGTTTACACTAGCAGATAAATGGCCACACACATAGGGATAGTAAAACGGTTTTCATTCAGCTCAGTAGGAGCTGAACCTCTTCCATCTAGAATGATTAGGTCATTAAATCCACTCTGGATTTAAAACACATTAGTCGCACATGAGAACTATGTACATTGGGCCAGCTACAACAACATTACATCATCCCCTCTGTTGTGGCCTTCTGAAATTCATGATTTATTTAATTTTCATTTATGTAACCGTATTTACACTTGTACTTCTTTATAAAAGAAAAAAAGCAAATGTGCAGATTACAAAAGGGCAAATTCCTTTTTTTTTATATATTTGTGTAAATAAAAAAATGTTATAAACCTCATGGATCGTCTCAGCCAATTAGGTGCCAAGCAGACATCGTGTCATCTAAATGGAGACATAACAGGCAGGTTAGGTGATCCAGTCCAAAATGTAGCCTCTTTTGTCTCTTTTGGTTGCAGCACTTAGATCTTCCATTATTTAAGTCATTAAAATAGGTGGGGGAATGAGTAAATTGAATTTACAAGAAACTTACTGTATAAAGCTTGTGTTTTTGCAAAGTTTCTTAAAAAGCTGCAATAGATAAATATTCTAGCCTTATCACGTGGTAGTAATGAGCAAACCACAGGGTTGTAATGGGTCTGATTCATTAACAGAAATTCAAGTAAAACTGAGCTATGCAAAAGTGCAAGTCCAAGTATCGTGTCACCATGCTGTCTCCAATTAAAAACAAAAAAAAAAAGAAACAACCAATTGGTAGAAAATGTATACCAGATTAGCTCTTGGCAGTGTCCTCAGGGGAATTAATGGGGGATCTTTAAAGGGCCAGTTAAAAAATAACAACACATTTTAAGCAAGTTGTTCCATCTGTAGCCCCTGTTAGTAAGTAAAGTGCTCACTTGTCAAGGTTGCGCACAGTTGGCCTTTTATATGAAACATTACACTACATTGAGTTAAAATAATATTTAGTGCTCTGTATTCTTTCACAATGCAATAATTGAAATTAAAAGCATCCATAACTACCACAATGGTAACACGAGGACTGGTATTTCACTTGTTCTTTTCTGTTGTTATTTAAAGTACTTCAAATTAATCATCCAGTAGAAAAGGAATGAGTTAAATACATGTCTTCATGTTACCATTGCTGCGGTTTTACAGCAGGTAGTAAAAGGTCTCACTGGCGATGTTTAAACAGCTCATTTAAGGTGTGTAAAATCTTTGAAATGTGCATAAATGTTTGACATATAAAGTGTTTAGGAATTCCATTTAAGCCACCGTATGTGCAAGATACAGTACTTGTACATGGAATGTAAATTATATATATATATATATATATACCCTATATAATATATATACTATATACTATATATATAAAATATATATCGTATATATTATCATGTTCTGTATAATAATGCTTGTGTACTGTACTGCATGCCATTTTCCATTTCTGTTTTTCTATAAATGTAGTGTTTTTGGTGGTGGGGTTGTAGCTATAACACATGCAAATTTGAGTAAACATGACATAGTGAAAGTCACTTCCGGGGGAAGTGAAAGGATCAGTGATGAAGAGTATTAAATGTATCCTTGTGAAAATATTGAAGATTGCAAATGACCCCCAAGAGGCAATCTCTATGCATGCTTTTGATATGCTCTCAGACCTTGCTGTCTGGAACCTCTTGGGCTGTTTACAAATTGTGGAGCCAGTGGAAGATTCTGTTGTCTGTCAGCTTTTATTTGCCCGTTACTGTTATACATAAAAACTAGTATATACCCCAAGGCACCATATACTGTAATAATGTGAGCTTTACCAAGCTGTACTATAATAATTTTAAAAATGCATTGTGTTAGAAGCATTACATGCAGAGAACGGTAGTGGTGTGGTAAAGGCGAATACCCGTGGGGCTTTTATTTCACTAGTGCTGAGCTTTAACTGTCAGATGAGCCTTTTAGACTCAAAAGCAGCTCTGTCAATAACAATACATCATGACTCCCATGGTGTGGAAGAGCCACTTGCAATAGTTCCCATTATTCTGAAGCCAGGGTTTTCCATTAGTGTAGCCACCTGCTGGGATTCTCCACTAAGGTTTGATGGAGTCTGAACTTAAAATCATCACCATCTGCAGGAAGACAGGAAATGATAGGAGCATCACTAATTCCTTCCTTGCTTGCTTTATGAAGCTTAGTTTCTGTGTGAGGATGAGGTAGTGCAGCACAATTACTTTAATTGATTGTGACTTCTTCATTTACATCACAACTGACAACTGAGATTGAGGAAAAACAATGGCCTGCTTTTGAGTTGGCCATGCTCTGAAGAGTAGCAAAAACATTTTCCTCTGAATGTGATTTTTTTTAAAAAACATTTTCCTCTGAATGTGATTTTTTTGGGTCTGTTTTAGCGTTTCTCCCAACATTTAAATGATTGCATTAGGAACATACATTATTTAAATTCATGTAGGTTGTTAAATAGTTCACACATCTCATGAAATGCCAATATGCCACACAATACTGTATATATCACAGAGTTAAATGAGCTTTTGTTCCAGTTAGTTGTAGGCTCTTAAATTAGACAAAGTATTTCAAAATGAATGAATGACATATGTTAATATGTGTCTGAAAAATGTGTAATGGAAAAAATTGATGAAGTTGCTATCAAAATGTTGACTATAAGCAATCACAGCTGAATTTTGTCTTGAATTTCTGTTTCTGTGCTTAGCCACACAATGCATGATATATTATTCATGTGTTACATTTGTAAGGAGCAAGTTGTCCTAAGCAAACCAATGTTCTTGTCTTGCAAGGTCAGCTTTAATGTTAATACTGCTGAAGAGCTACATTATATATGGTGAATGCACAAAGAGAATAGTTAAACTCTACAGGCTGGGTAGGCTTAAGGCTAAACCCTACTTTATCAAGACAGGTTTTAAAAATGTAGGGCCCTATTTAGAAACCTTGGCAAACCCCTAGGCGCACGTTTGGGCAAACAGACTTTGATTTAGCAACCGTGTTTTAGTCCCCACTCTGCAAGTCAGCGTTAGTGCTGGACTTGGCTTTAGGGGAGTGGACTAATTTAACACTAGAAACGCTGCGGTTATACTCATACCTACAACCTCAGTACATCACATCAAACATCTCCACAGCCGAAACTTCATATTTAGATGAACAATTAAACATAAAAGTGTTTATTTTCTAAGACCACATATAAAGCACTACTTAAAAAAATGAAAAACTATAATAAAATAAACATTTCAAAGAAACCAGTGTGTAAACAGGTTTATGTACATAGAAAACTGTAAAAACAAAAGTAGTTTTTAAACTAAACCTAAAATAACAGATTTCTCTTGCGTGTATGTTATTTGCAGCACAGAATCCAGGTTGAGGTGCTGCTTTGTAGTTTTCTAATCAAAATGTTTCTGCTGAAGCACTGTGGCTAGCTCCTATTGATATTTTCCCTGCTGCATTCCTTGTCAAAAAAGGAAGAAATTGATGGCTGCCAGGAACAGTAGAGATAACAACAGGCTTGTATATATAAAAATACAATATTTTAGGTTATACTCAAAATAAAAACATATTGTAAAAGGCAGTTCTAGCGTTAATTAAATTTTACTTTTAGATGTTCCATAAACACACAATGAAGAAAAAATGAAGCCACACACTCAAACATACTCCTAAACGTTTACAAAATTTATTGAAAAAGAACATATCGGCTGCAAAGCCGAAATATAAATTCTAAATAGTAAAACTTGTACTTAGTAGAAAATATATTTTATATAATTTTGTGTGTGTGTGTGTGTGTGTGTGTGTGGGTGTGTATTTTTTTATAACAGGAAAGCATTTATGATAAATGCAGCACCAGTGATCAAGTTTCGAAGGTGAGCTATGCTCACTCACTCAGCAAGTGAAATATGTAACTTAATTTTACTTATAGATTACTTTTTTAAATTTCATATTCACTTTCCCACTCCAGGCTGCTAAAAAAAAACATGTAGACTTGCTTGAGGGACTTGGTCATCCTCTTCACTTGGGCTACTGGACGTTTTAAAAAATGTTGCACTTTTGTCTTCTTTCTTTTTTTTGGTTTCAAAATACCCTTTGTTCACTAAGAGCACCTGTGCATCTGCGATAAAGGGAATGTTGAATCCTTATTGGTTGTAACCTTACTGCCCCCACTGTGCTTTGCTATTTGTTGTGCTTTAGCCCATGCATGTCCCAACTTCTAAATCATGTTTTCGTGCACTATCGCAGCGGTTTGCTAACACTGTCATTTTTGCCCTAGCAATAGCAGCTGCGCACATATTTGCTAAATAGGGCCCGCAATGCTTTAACTAGACAGAGCCTTTCAGCGTTGCCATGTCGGAGGTCTTGTGGTGAAATGCTCTATTGTCTAAAAACACTGAGGCAATTATACATGCCTAATACTATAAACACATATTTTATTTCCTTGGAAAACATTTATATAACAGTTATTTTGTAGCATCAAATGCAAAAAATGGTATTGATAAGGAGCCGATCACAAGGAGGGAGTTTATTTCAGCATTTATTTCTGACACATTGGCTGTGAGGTGTATAATGCAATGCACTATATATTTTCTTATATATTCATTGCATATTGTTGTTTCTGCGGGTTTCTCCATACTAACACAATTTAGAAATGACCAATTACGTCATGATTCCATATCTCTTCATCATCCCTGGCTGACTCCCACATCACACATTAGGTGACTATACTCCTTCATTGCCAGATCTGCATTAGAAATTCAGCAGCACAGCCATTGAATTATGTTCTCTATAATATGTCCAATTACAGTTGCTGCTACATGAGAGCAACCAACCACCTAAAACATCTGATTGTGTACTTTTTGGCTCTAAAGGTCAAAGAACTTCAAGACCTAAGCAGCCCTGGGAATTAGGGCTGCTCAGTTAACTACATTCCATATTCACAACATGGGTTCATATGTATTTAAAAAACATACTGTACAATATACAGTAAGAACAATGCTGCAAATAAAGAGGTTCACACAGTCAGGTAGATAAAACATATGTCTTCAGTGAGTTGCAAAAAAGACATGTCTTTCATATAGGCTACCAACATATTTGTTGATTTGCAGAATTGATGGTTGAGAGAGATGGCAGGCATTTCCGTAAATGTGCACTTAGATTGGCATTCTTTTTAATTTGGGAGGGTTGGGGCCTTTCACCACCTCTTCCTCTTCCCAGCAGGTTTCTGTACAACCACACTACCTCTTTGACCTGCGACAGTACCTATCATGTGCAATACCCCACTGCAAAAACATTTTCTAACTTCTGCCATCGTATCACTATCATTTATTCTTGATATCTTGGAAGTTGCCAGCAATGTCATAAAATAATGACTACCTGACACAAATAAATATTTCAAACTTAATTTCCATGTCATAAGTGTCAACCCACACAGTTAGAAGATTTAGATTTTTAGATGTAAAAAAAGAGTTACAAAGAAACTGTACTATACATTTTATTTTGATTGCTGTTTCAACCCACTATATTTGCAAAGTCAACAATGAACTCAGATTTTTGCTGTAACTTTAGTGGCCCGGTTGGAAAACAAATGCAGTGTTGGTAAAACCAGCCGGTGCCCTACAGAGAACAATCATGTATCTGTCACTCATGGCTTTGAGTTTGGAGTTGTACATGACAGAAATAATACCTTGCATGTGTGCCCAGGGTTGCAGTTTGGTTACACCCAGGTGTGAGAGGCTAGCAGGATTCAGTCAGTACAAACTGCAACAGAGAATTAAACATTCTGTCAGGTGGTTGCTATACTGAGTACAGCTAGGAATTGCAACTTTCGATTAATATTTGTTTTAATTGTGTTTTTATTTATCTTACAAGTAAATACACATGATTATACATCACTTTTAAGAAATTAATTAATCACTGTTATGGCTCTCCAGTACATGTTTCAGTTCACGGTATACAGCTATGGTCAAAAGTTTAGCATCACTCTATAGAATTAACAAATGTTGCTTCATAAAACCGGGATACATACTGTAAAAGGGCATAACAATAAAGACTATCCTCTAACAAGCATTGAAACAGGCACATAAATCCAGAACAATTAAGGAGGGGCATTTATTGGCAATTTTACCACACCCAGGACAAACTGCCTATCAAATATCTTGGAATCACCTCAATAGATAATCTCTTCAAATGTAAGAAGTTAAAAAAAAATAATAATAAAAAGGAAAAAAGAAGCATTGAAAGCTTTGCCGGAATCTGGAAACAAAATACCAAGCTCTTGTTGCTAAACCCATAGTTGTTTATATGCTTATATGTAATGTTCCTGGAACATTATTAGAAGCACCCTATCTGTTTCACCTTATACTGCCAAAGCTGCTAATCCTAACAACATTGGAGAGAGTGTCAACTCATCTTCCTGCAGAGATATAAAGACAGCACTTTGAAATTTTAATTGATGATTCAACTTATATTTCTAAAGCAGCACAATGTCTTGTGCTGCAGAAACATAATTAAAGGTAAAGCTGTCAACTACTGTATCAAGGTTCTAGTTACAAATACAGTATTAATGTACTTTTATAGATTATATACAAAGTATTAACTGCTATACCAAATACATACACATGCTTAATAGACACCTAAATAATAGTTGTATTATGGACCAAATGTACTATGGGGTTTAACATTTTACTGTAGGGTCTTTGGAACTAATAGCCGTACACTAACACAATCACCAACCTAAAAATACTCTGAATGTAATCAAATCCAGTTATTTCAGCAAAGATAAAATATGCAGTTGCTTCAGCAGACAAATGTTTTGCGGGTGCTTCTTACAGAAGATGAAAATTGGCTATCGAAGGGGAACGTTCGTTATGAACTGCATGAGGAAGTTCACAATTCATTCCCCTGCCATTTTGGAATATTTGGCTGACGTGTTCTGCGTTTTAATTCTTTCAACGTGTAACTTCAATGACAATGATATGGCATTTTCATTGTTAAGGGCAAGTCAGCCTTGTGGTGTTTACTGTACATATTATCTCACAACATGGGGTACAGTATTGTGTGTTGAATTCTGTCTGCTATATTGATTTCATGGTGAAACATGTGTTTAGTAGCTATGAAGAATTAAATATCCCTTTATTTTGATCCCAGAAAGAAGCTGATTATCCACATTACGTTTGTTCACAATTAACGTTTAGAACAAAAAGGTGTTTGTTTCCTTAAAATGAATCATTTTAAAGATGCCATTGTAACCCAGTGAAATAAAATCTTTTACTTGTATTAAAGGGAACAGCTAAAGCTGAACCTCTCCATATACATTTCAGACATATAACAACTTCTGATTTACCAGATATCTGACATGATAAGAAAAAGTTTCCTGTCGACCGCCCCTCACAATTGTCTTGCCAAAATCATTATTAAACATGAAGCAAATGAAATCTGAAGCGACTGCTTTGTCACAGAATTCTCATCTTCAAACCAGCCTTCCTGTTCTCACGCTCCGTGGGTGTGGGTTATAGTTGTTAAAACATTTTACTGCCATGCTGTTTTAAATACTGGGCCCAAACTTAAATTAATAACAACATTCTAGGATTGTTTCATAAATAAAAAATACATTTGCATAAAAAAAAAAACAGACTGAATTAAATATTATTGAATAGAGCCCACGATATCCACAAACAGAAACTTTCAAGTGCTCTTGAAAAAACAAACAGCAACAGTACAGAAGTGTGTGCTTTGCAAAGGAAGGACTTTTCAACAATAGTAGGTGAGATTTCAACCACACTTAGTTGTGTATAGCAAACAGGCAGAACAGCTTTCCAATAGTAGAACTGCTTGAGCAGTCTTCCGTGCTCCATTTTTAACATATTCATGATTTTGTACCTCATTATAATAAAAGGATCTACGCCTTAATTTGTATTAAGCACAAAACTGTGTGCAGACGGAGCGCTGTGGGTGTTTAACTGGTTTGTACATATCCGTACATAAATACACTACACAGATGCACTATAAATACAATTTAATATATATATATATATATATATTATATATATATATATAATATATTTTTTTTTTTTTTTTTTTTTAAATTAAACTGATATTTAGCACAGCCACTGTTTGGATTAACTGAATAACCTCATGTATGTGCAAGTATACAGTATTAACATTGTAATTAATGTTATTTAAAGTAAGTGTTATCATATAATTGTGTGACTGAATGATGCTTTCCTTTTTTAAAAAGCATTATTAAAAACACTGTGCTATTTTAACTCATTACTTTAATGAATGGCATGCATTAGGTAATCATGGAAGGTGCCTAATTACTACTTGAATAATAAGCAGTTTTTCTTTATTTGCATTGTATCCTGCTGTGGGCTACATAATCTATATATAAATGTGGATTTTCAGGTTTTGAATGCCTTAAACCTTATGCATAAGCAATTCATCAACTGATGTCACTATGGGCTAAATGTGCTCCAGTGCATCTGCATCATTTTCTTTTGAAAAACAATATTATTACTGTTGACACTAGATTCACACCTGCCTGCCTGCGGCTGCTATTTTCAAGTAGTAGAAGAGGGTTTTTCGAAGTAAGTTCAATCATCTTGAGACTTGTTCGTTGACTGAGACATGGACTTGACTCGTGACTTGCTCGCTTTTTTTATGCAATCACGTTTCTATTAATCCAACTATTAATCCATACTTTGTAATACAGTACTTGGGAAATAGCCAGTACTATGGCCTTAAATTTACAAACTAAATAACGTATATTATTACAGGATATAAGGTACAGTGTGCTTTGCGCATACTCTACAGTACGGAGTCTGGCAGATCCACACGCACTGTGAAAATGGCGTCAAGTAGTATTTCTCCTCAAGTGGTGTAATTCGGGTTTAACAACTACAATGTCCGCAAAGGAACACATTTAGCAAACTTCACATTGTGTGATACGTGTATTACTGATACGCTTGAGACAACATCTAACTTTAATAGACACTTCAGCCATATGCACCCAGAGAGGCAAGTAGATTTTAACTTAAACTATTTCTTTCCTATGAATTATATATTTTATTAAGGAATTACTAATATTAGCATTTATATATATATATATATATATATATTAATAGACATATCAATCATGTAGCCAGAGAGTAGTAGTAGAGAGTAGTCGGGTTTGTTTATTATTGAATATTGAACATTGGTTCTGGGATTGTAGATTCCCTTAAAAGAATACCAAGATGTATATTCGGGACCTCCATTTATAAACGGTAGCGCACACTGTTTTCACTGCACCTTTTATTTTATATTTTATGTAGTGTTTATTTTCCTTTCACACATTCCCATGTATGTGCTCTATGCACTACCATTGCTGGTAGTGTCACGTGAGCTGTTCGGTGTGTTGATCTCCTGCATGTCACTCATAAGCGAATGTATGCACCCACACCACAAACACCTGACACACAGACATATGAAACTTTTGGTTTATCATGTACAGTAAAATGTCATTCTGCCTTTAAGAATGGGTAATAATAACTTTTAATGGTGGGATCTCTGAGATTGCATCTGAGTATGACAACACTGGGCAGTGGAATCATATGCAGTAGCTGCAGACCCCTTCTCATGCTTAACCCGTACAGTTTGAGTACCAGTACACATTGTTTAAAGTAAAATGCTTTGGCTGAAATGGAATGATGCTTGTGTAGCACAAGTTACTGTCAGACTATGTAAGCCCATTAGTAACTTTGTCTTTTTATTACTTCACACAAGGTCATTAATTGCAGTTGGGACCTTGATAAGCCCAACACTGCTGATGGGGTGAAAACTTTATTGTTAAATGTATTATGGCAAGGCTGCCTTTGGAGATTGCCTGCTTGATTGCTTTATAAGGGCCCAATGGCACACAGCAATTAAAACCCATAGACCTTGTAACCCCATTGATGTTTTATGGGCCTTTTTTGGTGTCCTTCAATATGATCCACCATTTGTGTCTTTCCCAGTTGGATGAAATTTCAGAAGTCACAGCAGTACATTTTTTTTCCAAAGATGTAGAACTGGTTATACAGTGTGAAAGGTTAATGACTATTTTCATAAAGAACATATGTAATAAGTCATTGCTGAATGCCACCGTAATGAACAATTATGCACATTCTAATAGCATAGCATCTCACATCAATTTGGTTTCTATATAGCACTTTAATTGACAAGATAAAAAAAAAAAAAGCATGGCAATCAGGTTGAGAGGACCAGGTGCCTAACAGGGTGTTTATAACTGGTCCCTTACCACCAACCTAAGAGTAAATTCTAAGAAACGAAGTGAATGGCTGTTTATTATAATCTATCAATACTGACTATTATAATCTGCTGAATATTATAATCAACTACTACAAGGGTTGCCTGTTGATTGTTGTTTTGGGTTTTTTTTATGCTATGAAAAATGTTATTAATGCTACAAAAAATATACTAGAACCAATATTTCAAGCTTCAGAACATTGCTAAATAGACTTCTATTTGATCCTGGCAAATGCAGGATAGAAGGTCTGAACTGGAATAGCAGCAGCTCTTCATCCCATCCCTTCCAGCTGCAAGTTCAAATAGACAGCAATGGTGTCATAGGTGTGACTAGTGACTTCACAACTGCAACTAGACCAACTTATCCACCAAATCTCAGGTGTTTCTGGAATGTCATATATATATATATATATATATATATATATATATATATATATATATATATATATATATATATATATATATATATATATAATGTGTGAGTGTGAGTGTGTGAAACAAAGTTTTATGTACCAGATGAAAAAAAGGGTTTGCAAAAAGGAAGCTATTGCATTAGCTCTACCCCTAGTCAATATTTAGTTACTCAGATGTTCTCATGAGTGCCACTTACATCAACAGTGCTAATAGCTTTTTTTATGATTGCAAATGACAAACGCATGCACGCCATAATGGAACATTAAACACTGCCATGGCTAAATGTGTAAATAGTACAAAGGCCCATAATCTTGTTGCTCTGCTGTGAGAGAACTAACTTTATTTAATGCATTTGTGGCACTATGGAAGCTAGTTATCTTGTGCCTGACCAGCCATATCTCAAATAATTTCAGCATCAGCATTTCCTTGTTCTTCCATTTAACTATAAATTGTATGTTCATTTGATAAAATGTTCACATGCATTGTACTCTTTGCAGGGGGGTGTATGATACAGTAGAAGTGTTCTCTGAATGTTTGTAAAGCTTGCATACACCCTCATGCCAACAGTGGAACATGTATAAGACTGACACAGAGGTGAGCACAGCTCTGTTGCAGATGATTCACTAAAATTCCAGTTGGCAGACAAAAAATCTGCAAAGCAGATGTTTTTGCTGTAAAAACAAATATAACATTTCAAAGGGTCTTCCCAGTGTCAATTGCTAAAATGAAAGTTACTGCATAAAAATGGTTATATAACCATACGCTGGTAAAGTTAAACTTTTTGTACTGCAGATTTTTCCCAAGGTCTTGAACAAAACATATCTTATGAAGGTTCAGCTACACTTAGCTGATCAGACAAGGTTAATTTAAAAAAAAATGGCAGACCAATTACATTTTTACTTAGATTTATATGTCACCTACAAAGACCGAAAGCAGCTCTCCATCATATACAGAATTGGGATTTAACTGACAGAGTGAACACTGGGACAATACAAATAAATTGATAAGCATGAATCATTTTATTTTAATTGAAATGCCTCCATCTGTGAGTGAAATATTCTGAAAGGCCTGACATTAACACTTCATAAAATAGCACTATATGAATTTGCTATTCTGTATACTAGCATTTCCATTTTTCTGAGTTTTGAGTGTCCATTGGAAACTTGGTTGAAAGTTGAATGACAGGTTGTCTGTAGAGTAAATGTTTAGTTTGAACAATTCAGAACATTGCATTTCACGATCAGTGAGACATCAAAGACCCAAAGTGAGTAGTAAGGAATGCCTACAATAAAGATTACCTATTGTTTTGTCAGCCAGCTCAAAAAGTTTGGTTAAAGTGCAATTTGACAAATGGGTCTTTCTAAACACATCATGCCACCAACACTAAATTAGATTTAGTAAAAGTTAGTGTTCATTTTTTTTAATGGAAGGAAGCTTGTAATGATCTGGCATCTCAGCCCATGGAATTGAATGGAAAGGCAAAGGCTGGACGCAAACAATAAATTATGGTTCCAAGATGAATGTCTTTTCATTCAACTAAAGAGCAACTTCTGTAGTTGAGAGGTATGTATGTTGAGTAGTAGAGCTAGCACAATTGTCAAGTCCCTGCTTGGGGAAAAAAAACAAGACAGAGGCAGAATGCTTTATAGTCATAATATTCTTATTTGTATTTTTATTATTTACATCCAGTGACTCAATAAAGAGGACCCCCACTTGGGAAGAAACCTCTGGTGGTCCAGGCTTAGACAAGGCTCCCAGTCTGGGTGAATTAAGCTACATAATGACCTTTAGATCATTTGTGAGCTTCTGTTTCTAAAATCAAAGCCAATGCCTTATCCGGAGGCAAATTCAGATTTTCAGATTGCCGTGGAGTGAGTAAGTACAGCATCTCAAAGTTTAAAATGGGAGACTGCAAGACTAATTACTGACCGAAGGGGATAGTGAGTTTCCATCTCCAGAAGCTCTAACTACAAGTTACAAAAACAAAGTTTTAAAAAAAAACAAAACATAAAAGACATCCCAATAGTAATTGACCCAATTATTCAGCTGACCTTACCATAAAGGAACAATGATCAACTGCGATACCACATGTTGGGCTTGAAAATTCCACAATAATGACATTTATATGAGTTCCAAATTAGTTTTAAAATTGGACTCAAAGGACTTATGTGCAAAAAAAAAAAAAAATCTATTTTAGACATTGCTGTAGGCCTTATATTCTCCTTCATTTGTGTCTCCTGACTGAGTCAGTCAAAAAGTTTTTGGAAACTAAAATTGGTAAAATGTTTGTCAGACTAAGGGGCCTTGCTCATAAGAAACTTGTTTTGATATTGTTAATGTCTGGCTATAGTAGTGGTTCCAGGGGCTTCCAGGCTGCAGTTTGGGTGCCTTGTGATCCTTAGGATCCTGGTGCATATGGGCACCTTCTGAGCAACCTGATATGCAGGCATGTACTATTTCTCCACTAAGGTCGACTTCTTCATGTCCCATCCCAGACATGTGTAAAATTCTGTACAATATTATAGTATGTTTTATAGACTAAAGACATGGGAAACTAGACAGATTCTTCCAGTGATGATTTCCTGTTCAAGTTAATCCTGTTGTCTTTTAAAATGAATTCCCTCCCCTATACACATTTATATCTATGCTAACTATGTCAATAACACATTGTACCAGGGGAGTTCCGTGCAGGTGCATATTCGCTGCTGAATGACAGGCAGGAGGTTGAGATTGACCCGCAGGCATGCAAGTTTTATTTACAAACACTCACATGACACTGCCAACAATGGTAGCGCATGGAGGACATACAACAAAGAGTACAAAAAGTTAAATTAAAGCACTGGACAATAACTACAAGTAAAAATTTTCCATGAACACTGCTAGTGCTACTCCCTTACATGGAAATGTGTGGATTTATTAAACAAAACAATTATTTAAACAAAACGGCACATTGACCAAAATAAACAGACAAACAAAAAACAGTTAAGTAACCCCAAAAAAGTATCGTGCTAGTCCTTCCAGCATTAGTAGCAATTGTTTTTATATAGTTTAGATTTCTTCTCCTTCTCTCTCATTCTTTCACCCTGAATACACCACCCTGAGTGAGTGATCCGCACATCTTTATATACAGCTGCGCAGGGACTCGATTGCTAATTAATCATTCAATTGAGCCCAGGCACCATCTGCACGTGAACTAATTGGGCAACACCTGTGCCCAAATACAAATCTACATTTTAACTTAACCGAAACAAAAAATAAGCCAAATACACCCAGAGACGGGGGTGGGTGGGGGGGCAGGGGCTACCTTGTCACAATATCACTATACTGGTGTAGGATCTACAATCCCGAAACAAATCAGTGGTTACACACACAGTGGCCATAAGTTTTTTTGCGTCTTTCAGCTCCAATCTCGGTTCACACTCATTGTTATGGCCTCAGCAACAATGAAGTGTGTGCTCGAGGCCTTTTTATACCACGCTGGAACACACCTACCTGCTGATTGGGATCCCACAGCAGGCAATCAGACAGAGAAGGTAGGCTTTTGCAGGAACGTCAGGTTTTCCATTAACTATTTACAAGAATTACAGACAACACTATTTACAATATACACACAAAAAAAAATAAAATAAAAAACTTCATGCACAGAGTTCCTGTCCTGCCACACACATGTTGAACAATAATGCATTATTTATTCTTACAAAACTCTCAGCAGGAGTAATGTAGGTTTATGTAAGCAATGTTAGATTTTCTTATTTATTAAAGATTGACCAGACTAGTTTTCTCAACATTGCAGGACTTTTTATGGAAGATGTTGAAAAGTGAATAAAGTTGTGACACATTTAACCTCCACTTACAGTAACACACCAACAACAATGTCTAATAAACTAACCTATTACAAATAACATTGCTTCACCAAGACTAGTCTTGTTTAACTGATAAGACCACATTAACACTATCTCAAACAGAAAAAAAATGTTAATTAATTCAAGAATAAGTAAAACCAATTACAGAATGGTTGATAGAGGCTGCACACAAAAGGTGATTTTTTTTTTTTAAGTTTTTTTTTTTTAAACCCCTAGAAAATAAAGATGCTTCAGGGATGTAAGCTAGTATTACAGTTATTGTATTACCCAAGTTATTTCCCTGTTCTTCAGTATCACTCAGTGTTTTAATGCTTTTTAAGTGAAGGGCTTCAGGAATGTTAAGATAAGAGTTTTGCAATTTTTTTTTAATGCAATTCAGCACTGCGCGATGCAGCAAACGTGGAAGCAAAAAACAAAACAAAAATAAAAAAAAAAAATTAGAAAGTACTGCAGAAGCTAAGAGAAAACAAAATTGCCATTGAGCAGGGCCATTGAATAAAATAATGCATTTTTATTTCAATAACTTAATGCCCCATCAAATATTAAAAAAGACACAGCATTTTGTCACAGGGTGTTAATTATAAATAATGGTATACAAGTGTCATGTGCTGGTAAGCGCTGAACCGGTTGAGAGACAACCAGGTGACAACAAGAAAAATCCAAACAACCTGGCTCCTGATTTCAACTTTGATCTCTCTCTACCGGTACCTTTATATTCCGTGTTGCTTACCCTGACCCCCGAGATGATAACCCCAGGACCACAAACCAGGCAAGTAAAACTCAAGTTTCTTTATTACACTATTATTTGCACACATACATCTCACTGAGAAAATGACACATGGAAATCTCTGCAAGTCAACTCTTATATAAGGGCAGTAAGCTATGTTCATGCAATTAATTCTTTCCACGAATTACAGGATCACATGAACTGTATAAAACAAATGACTAATTAGCAGCACATTAATCCATCCTATAGTACACCTAATATAGGTAAACAAAATGAATAGTTAGAAACACAGTAATCACTCATATAGTATACCTAATGCAAACAAGACTGACTACTTAGCAACACAGTAAACAATTAGGCTGTCAAGGCCAGGACAGTCCCAAATGTTCACTCACGCTTTTCCATGACACCCAGAGAGTCGCAAAGATCATCCAGCGTCGAAATGCACCCTCTTCCCATCAGCCCCTGCTCCCATAAGACTTGCAGGCACCCGTTAGAACTGAGAGACTGGTATAACGCTCACTGAATTAGTCCCCTTTGTACAATCATCTCAAAGTCCTTGGTTACCCAAACTCTGTCCTGTGCTTCCCATCTTTCTCTCTGATGTACCAAAGTAGCAGTTTATATAGGGTAGGTAAGGCTGTTAATAGCTGGATGAATTTCAGCTGTGGATGGTCTGTCAGTTAATGGCCAATGTATCTATATTACGTCCCTGTGCTGTAATACAAACAAAACAAAAACCACCACTCCAAACAGTCTGCTGCTTTTCCATCAAACCAAAAAGGAGTAAAAATAATAAAAACAAAATCAATCAAAACACAATTCAAATAAAAGAAATAGAATAATAAGTGCAATAAACAATTTAACTAGAGACTAACTAAAAACATTTAATAATAATTCATTCATTTGAAGTTTGTGTCACCCCTACCCTTAGTGGGTGGACTATACAGGGAAACCCAGGCAAGTATGATAATATAATATTAACCTTATTTTCTTTTTGCACATGTCATTTTAGATCCTGTTGGACCACCCCAGAAAACAACAGATGTACAGGAACCACAAGAACAGCAAGTATATATTTTATTTATTACACATAGAAGATAATACCATTTAAATATAACATTATTGCATGACAATATAAACCTCCCCTAAGAGCTCTAACCTCTACAGCTCTATTGTTTGCTATTCCACTTTCCAACTTAATCCAGGACACAGCCTCACTTTGTTCTATATAATAAAATAACTTGCGTAGATGGCACAACAATAGCAGTAGTGTTAAAAAAAAAAAAGCACAGCAATTTACATGGGGATTAATAGTGCAGTAGTGCAATGTCCCATCTTCCTGTGTTGTATTTATCATTGATTCAAAATACTTTAAACCCACCCCAACTACTGAGTGGCAGCAAATTCCTACATTTCTATTGGAGACTCTGCTTGTGAGATTTAAGTGTGCAAGTACTGTTGAATTACTATACATATTTGTGACAGAAAAAAAATGGGCAAGCATTTTGGAAAGTAACCAAAAACAATAATTTCATACAGTATATAAAAAGCGAAAGCCCTGAAAAGAAAAAAAAAAAAAAAAAAAATTGGGGGTATCTTGAAAATAGCTAAAAATAAGCACCAGAAAATGTAATTAACAAAAAACTAAAAACATAAGCCCTAATTATGTCTTCCACTTTGACCGCCCTCCAGACACTGCAGAATATAATAATCAGACATAAGACGATCAAAGTTTTCTTTACAAACAAATTTTTCAAATCTATCCCGGAAGTCGGCCATGGTTGCTATGTGATGTAATTGCTCACGCTAACTGTTCAGTCTTAAGGCATCGGCAGATTTTCATTCCTTTTTGATTGATAGTTCATCGTTGTCTAGTGATTATATTGACATCACAGCATTATATTTAATATTTCTATAATAAAATAATGTTATCATGATGAGCAGAAGACATTAAACAACAGTGAGACAGCAAGGAGGGATTCACTTGCAGAAGAAACTATTAATATTGCTTATGACGAGGTTAAATTATTTATACATTGTGGTACCGTGAAAGGCAGTCAAGGCAGGCCAGCAGCAGAAATAGCACCGGCCCAGAGACAGACCTGTAATTTCAGCTCTTTTGCGCACTTTTATTAAATCACAAATAACAAAAGACAGGAACAAAACAAGCCAGGTCCTAACTTTTGAGTGCTAACTAAACTTTTAACTATGACCTAAACTCAGCTGGATGGCTAAGGCATTTACCGGTTAACAAAACACTTTTTATAAAAACAAGTTACACTACCTTTCTTTTCTGTCTGACCACACTTTTCTGTCTTCACATGCTTCACATGCTGTACACTCTCCTACACAACCCCAGCAAACATTCATTCTTTGTTCTTTTTACAGGGTGTGTCCATGCTAATGACAGTCATTCATTCAGTTACCACCAGGTCACATTCCACACTATTCAACACTTACACAATTCCCCACACCAATTAAACAATTACATTCACATGTGGCTGTCCAAAGGCAGCCACAAAATACACATTTCATAGTGTGCAGGACCTCTGCCCTGCCCACATCCTCCCCATACTCTGCCACGGCATCTATGCTCTAAAGAAAAGATCTTAGACCATAAAGACCATAGATTTGAAAACAAGGCTCACAAATTGCCAACACTGTTCCAGTGATGTAAAATTCCTGGAATCTTTATCATACAAAGAAAAATATCTTATGGCTTCTTTGTAATGTACATTATGTGCATGGTGCATGGGGAAAAAAATATGACTGTAGAGCTTAATATCAGCATATTGAAGTGTCCATCTGTGTATGGAGTTTACATTGCAGATGTTGAAATATGCAATACATATTTACTCACTGATGGGGAATATTGCAATTTTAATGCTCTAAACACCTACAGACTCATTCTTTCTATACTGTAGCATTGCATGACATGGTTTGTGGGTATGGCTTAAGTTCTCAAGAGAGTTGTCAGATGCCCAGCAGTGTTCGTGTTATGGCTTTGACTATAACCTGTGATGATCTAAATAAATTCAGCAGTTGGCCGCTGCCTGACATAAACCTCATAAAAACATTGGTATAAAACTGTTCCTAGGTAAAGTGAATTTAACATCTTCATGACTGGCTGCTTTGCCAAGTGCCTAAAACATATTTAGATTTAGTTTATCATACTGTATTCCTCTACTTGCAAAAAATAAAATAAAATAAAAAAAAACACCGGTTAAATACTGTGCTATGTATTCTTTCAGAATATTTAAAGGGAATGGATTACACTCTATTAGCCTACAAGTCCATTCTTTGGTCCATTTCATGCATGTGTTTTAATTGAAATAAATGTTATTTTATTTTTTTAAATGTAGACTTTCACATCATACGTCATTTGGATGAATAACCTAACACAATGATTAAGTGTTTGTTAAAAGAATGTAATCTTTAAAGTAAGTCACACATAATTGCCATGCTATGTGTGTGTGTGTGTGTGTGTATATATATACACACACACACACAGCATGGCAATAATGTGTGACTTACTTTAAAGATTACATTCTTTTAACAAACACTTAATCCATGTTTTGAATTAGTAACATATATATAGATATATATATATATATATAGATATAATAATATTAATATATATATATATATATATATATTATATATATAAACGCTATTCCGGACCAACCCGTAGGTATATGCAGATGATATACCTGCGGGAGCCCCCTTATACGTTACATAAGACGCCTGATTTTTTGAAAACGATGTGTTCTTTTTTTTGTTGGGTTGTTCAAGAAAAAAAAAAACAACCAAACACAGTTATTTCTTTAATCTTTTTCCTAAGCCCTGTTAACTTTCAAATACAAAAAAAAAAAAAAAAAAAAAAAACTGCACACAAGAAAAAAAAAAAAAAAAAAAAAAAAAACAACCCCCCCCCCAAAAACAGCATTTCAATCTTTTTTGTGTTTTTTTTTTTTTGTTTTTTTTTTGCAGCCAATCACAGTAAGAATAAAAACAATTCGAAGCTGCACGGGTTGAAGTGTAAACTACACAGTCCAGCTACAAATCCAACTGGAACCATCGTCACAGGCAACCTGATTAATGCATTTCCTTATTGTATTTATCTGTATGGCTTTACATTGAAATTGTAACATGGTCACTGATTTATTAAATTAATGTTACGGAATTAATTTGCAGTCAGTGTGATACCTCGAAAAAAAATATGCAGAGATGATAAAAAAAAAACCTTGTAAAATACACGTGTGGTTTTACAGTAGTTCAAAGTAACATTGCAGTTAAAATGGAAGACTCTTTTTAATGCTAACCCCATAATCATTACATATTGTACAATATTTATCAAGATTACTCGTGACTTCAAGGTAATTTTGCATTTACCCCCTAAAAATACATTTTACTCTTTGTGTTAAAATTAGAGGGCAAGTTACTCCCAGACCAAAAACCTTATATGGAGTGCTGTTTGCAGGCTGTAAGAATTAAAAAGCTGTCATTTCTCAGTCAGCAGACTCTCTATATGTTAAGACCATCCCTGTGTGTGTGTGCTCCAGGGCACATCTCTGTGCACTAAGTCTTTCTGACGGCTTCACAGCACAACAACACATAATTGACGTTCTAGTTAACAGCAGTTGATAAATGACCTTGACTTCCTCAGAGTATCTCTGGCTCAGCAGGACACCAAGGTCAGAAAATGTTACTTAATCTTTAAATATAATATTATTATTATTATTTTTTTTTTTTTTTTTAAAGCGCTATATAATGGAAATGATAAGGTTTGTAAATTCAATACTTGCTGAGTTTAAATGATCCAAACCCACAGAGTTTAAAATGCTGTAGTGGAAATAAGGGGTGAAAGTTTTTTTTTTGTCTGTTTTTAACCCGAGCTTGAATCCACATAGACTGTCATAAGGTATCAAGCTTTTGAGGTTAAGACTTTAGCTTGTTCATGGGTCGAACACTAACAAGCCTGTGTTAGTCTAATACAATTGCAAATTCAATTTTTTTTTTTTTAAGGTTTTCAGTTTGAGCATAAGAATGTGGAAAAATATGAAAAGCATGCCTGATTTGGATTATGTTAGGTATTCAGTTGTGCAACTAGGGATATATAGGACTGTAATTCAAAAATATTAAAAGTGAGATAAGATCATTAAAAAAAATAAGGCAAAACAGTTTCCACAGTCAGAACATCTGCTGCAACAGCATTTTACACAATACTTTTTATATCTTTGTTTGGCCATGTGCACATTTTGTAAATTGTAAAAAAGGTATAATTTTAAAGGTTGAAATAAGTATGTGATTAATATAAGAGATGTTGCCTTATCATTGGTGGTGAGGTGATTAAACACAACCCAATCCAGCCCAAAAGGACTGTGCAGAATCAGTCCCGCTGGCTTGTAATTTCACAAACTTTAAAGTTGGCATGGTCAAACAATTAGAAACAGGCTAACTTGTAAAGAAATGTACTGAAATAGTCAGATTCGTAGAGTACAATTTTACCAGAGAAGCTTGAACTGTAGATTTGTAGTTCACAGTGCTTTCAAATGCTTGCACTTCATGTTTACTATGTTTTTAATGTGCATTACTACATGTTGTCATGATTTTACCATGTTTTACACAACATGCTGTAATACAACACACAGATTATACCAATTCAATAGAGCCCTGTCCAAATGATATTGTGACAGGACGGCTTTATCTTATTTATTTATTTCCTTTCAATTTCTTCCGTCTCCCGTCTCTCTCGCTCTCTTTCTCCTTCCAAACCCACACGACCAACAAAAGCTGCAGCTTTTTATACATGTGACCATCTCCGGATTAGCAATACATTAATCAATCCAGAGATGGTCACATTCTGCACGAGTTTTTACTCTGTGTGGCCGACAGTCAATTTATCACTGATCACCATTTTCACAAGATGTCTGGCAGATAACAAGCTGCTAACAATTGCAGACCTCATTTAACAAACAATAATACCATCACCCATTCTTAAATACACCAAACAATACATTTAAATCACACAATACACCACATGTATCACCAGGCCCCCCTATTTACACAGATGCTTATGAGACAAAATACAACTCAAACATGTAAGTAAGAAATTAGTTTCTGGAATATTTGTTTTTCTTTTTCGATATGTGTTACCAGAAGTTTTCAAAATTTCACAACTAATGTGGCTTGGGTTGGTAGAATCATTTTCTTTGTGTTTATTCATGTTGTATTTATTTATGCAGATACATTATTAATATTGGTTGCTTTTTACAAAGGTTTTAGTTTTAGTTAATTATTTCCTCTATTCTGTCCCTATGGGTTTTGTTTGTAATTTTCCTGAATATGAAGGTTGCATTATTTATGTTGATCAGGGACATCCATAAATTATGTTGTTATTTTAAGTACTTCCTTTCTGATTTTTTTGGGACTATTTTTTTTTTTAAGAAATAAAAGTCAGCCACTACCTAGTCTCAATGTAAATAATACAACACATACTGTATGTGGTATATTTATCTAAACAATTGTCCTGTGTGCTAAATTGCCACTTAGAAGGTTTATCTAAAGTCTAGAGTTTAATACTCTGGCACAAATGCACTTATTTATTAACTTATGGTTAGGGGAATTCATTTTGCATCTCACCAGGGCCATACACCATTGATGTGCTTAATCCTTTAGATCCTGCCAACATAACTATAACAGCAATACTCTTCTAAACTACTTATTTACTAGTGATGTTTAATATGGAATTCCAGCTTTGTTTCTACAGAGACTAAAAGACTTCAAGTAAAATAAATAATTGAATAAATCATAAGCTTGTGTTCTACTAAGTAATATACACCTTAAAGCTTTAAAAATGTCTATAAAGTAAAACTTTATTTAAAAGTAGGGCAATATTTTCTAAACACTTACCATAGTCTCATTAACCCTATTTTTTTTAAAGGAGAATATTATATTAAATTACATTATATTATATTACATTATATTATACTGTATTAAGCAGGTGTTGTTACAAACCACATGTGTTCTGGCATATGACAGTTAAAACTGGCTTCCTCATTGACTAAACGATCCTCATCAGTCTATAATTAAACATAAAAAATCAACTTCATGCACAAGCTATTACATTACTGTGCACCATTCACTATATAAAATGAAAGTCAAATGATTGATGTTAGTGTTGCATACTAAAGGGAAACACAGACTAGGGGATAACAAATGAAATGTGGTATAAATGCACATAAATTGAAATGATTCCAAAGAAGACAAAGGATTTGTATTAGTTTAATATCTTTTTAGTCATATTTGTGTAGTGCGCACCAGTATTAAAAACCACCCAGGGCATTCTAGACTCTGCATGTCACAACATATAGACCCAAGCGGTATGAAATTACGTTCATATATGAGACAACTGTGCCCGCAGAACAAGACAATAGGATTCATCCTACACAGCAGTATCACAGAGTGCATTCCAGATATGAATAAATGAGCAAAATGTACTATATTAACAGAGATGTGATTGATGCTTTATAACTGAAAATGATCACCTCCAATGTGTAATAGTTGCTTAATTCACAAAGGCCTTATAGCAGGGTGATAGAAAATACCTGCACATATAAAAATGGGCAGGGCAAAGCCTGCTGCTTAAATGTATTATTTGTTTGTTTTAACAAAGGTAATTGTTATTGTATGATTTAAAATGTACTGGTGTATTATTTACCAGAATGTTTGCAAAGAGTTTATTGTTAGTATTGGTTTCAATGTATTTTGTTTTGTATTTAAAATACGATGCAGAAGGTGACCAAAAAAAACAGAGTTAATTTATTGATTAATTGTTGTTAATCGGGAGATGGTCACCTGTATAAAATCCTACAGCTTTCTACGCTCTGTATGGAGTGTTGAGGAAAGAAGAGTAGAGAACCAATCAGCAACTGCCTAACCTGACCTTAGGTCATTTGTATTTTGTGTTTGTGATTTGTTTTATTACAATTACTTTTATTTTACTCTGTGAGCCGTTGTTTTGTGTTCAACCGTTTTTATTTATTTTTGTTTAAAGTAAAAATAGCGCCGTAGTGATCGTGTGCACCCAACTTTACCTGTGTGTCTCTGCAGTTCCTACTTCTGGCCTGGTGTCACCACTCAACCATCCCTGTCACAGCCTCTATTCACTTTTTTTCCTTGATTCCCGTTTACAAAAACAGAAGTGTGTTACTGAAAAGTTGTCCAGACCACTTGAATTCAATTAACCATTTCAAAAGTAAGACCTTAAAATTCACCTTTTCAAAAAACATGTGGTTTACATATGTAATTGGAAATTGCATTTGTTCTATGCGTATTGTATGTATGCAGCATTAGTGTGGACGTTAAACCTGTTAATGGACTTATTTCTGTGTCTCTATAAAGGAATTTGTATGTCTTTATTGTGTATCACACAATGTTCTTGAGTAAGTTGACACCATCAATTCAATGCTTTTATAAGCCTTATAAAGTAAGTAAGCAAAATTCAAGGTGGGCATAGTATTTTTCAGAATTTACTTTGCCATACTCCAAGGTAGCTATTATATTCTGAGTTCTTTACTATGACACATCCTAAAGTGGAAATATTATTCCCAAGTGCTTGCAGTACAATTTTGAAGTAAATTGCAGTCTTTTTTACAAGGGTAAGGAGAAGATGAGGAAAGTCTGTATTTTACTGAGAACATACTTTTTTCATAGGTCCAATGATACAAATGATCACAGTAAGGGTAATTATTGCAATAAATGATTTCCCAAAAAAATAACAAAAACAGTCTGACTACATAGTAGCACAGTTTATATAAACCAAACAAGCACTAAATATAAAGCTTCCACTATGGTAGTATAGATAGCAGTTGGTTCTTTCTAAACTTTATTAATAAAAATTTAAATATGTAGCTGGTGCTCACATAATAATATCTTTATTTGATAATAGTGCCTTTCATAGTGGACAACCATCACAAAGAGGTAGGCTGTGAATGTGCATTAATCCAGAATCACTTACAATAGGACATTGATTTAACATCTCATCTGCAGGATGGAGCACAAGGAGGTTGAGTGACTTACTCAGAATCACACAGTGAGTCAGTTAGTGGTGGGATTTGAACCAGTGACCTTCTACTTACAAGTGCTGGATTTTAACTACTGGAACACACTGCCTCCTAACATAGACAGTTATCAAATTCCTATAGGTCGCCCTATGGAATACACCCTCTGTGGGGATACTGCAGTTAAATCATGTAGTACAGTGTCCTTAATACTATTTTATACACCTTGCATGTTACTCATTTTTTGCCAAACCAAGGGGAACTTTGATGTACCAACCCTGTCTTTAATGACTGGCTTGTTAAACTAAAGTTTGACCAAAGCAGCATTTGTAGCTGGAGCAAGTTACTTCTCTGTGTTTGTGACCTAGTTTAAACCACAAGAAATTTGGTTAATTAAGTTAACCTAGGTTACAAGCCATGTCTTGATTTTGCAGTGTCTAATGAAGCAACGATGTACAGTAGGGCTGTGCAGATACACATATTTCTCTATACATTCCCTTTGATATGTTTGAAGTTGTTAGGTACTAATTACATTTAATAAAAACTTGTTAATTACACAACACAAAACAAAGTGTAACCTTTTTATTGAGTACCAATCAATACCATTCTGACAGTGATGTAATATAGAACCTGTCTTAATCACACTAAAACCACTCATATTGTATGTGTGATTATTTGTCAAAACTTTCTTTCATCCATTTGATATAAAAATCATTTTAATTTCAGTCCCTTATTTTTATTTTGCTTCTAACCATTGGAATATGTCAATTCTGCAGTGAATTATAGGATTGTAGAGAGAAATGCGGGAGGTGGGGTGGAGGGGGGGGGGGTATATTTTGACGATTATGTTAAGCTTTTAAAAGAATTTGTCCCTTTGTCACGAATTCAGAACACAGTGATATTGTGGAGTGAGTGGAGAAGCTAGGTACCAACTGTCATAAGTCATTAATTCTAGCTTATTTTGCAGTGCTCCTTCTAGAAAAGTGCCTATGTAGTAATGGCAGGGGGGGCTGAAATTATTGTTTATATCAAATTTTAATTTAATTTAATTATGGCAAGTGAAGTCTTGTAAAACTATGTATTTCTATGTTACATTTTATACTGTAGAGTGAAAAGAAAAAAAGGCAACACCTGTGTGCAGTTTGCAATACTGCTCAAGTTCATATGTTCATGTCATATGTTGGTGTCAGTAAGATAGCAAAATTATAAGAGAGTTTAATAACTAGTTAAATAATACAGTTGGTGAACAATTATATTTATTATTTTATCAAGGAAATCCATCATCAATCAAATGTGCTTTCAGTATCTTTAATCGTTGAACTATGTGGCTTCCTTAGTGTATTAGAAAACCTTTTTATGAAGCTACTGTAGTGAATGCCAGCAAATACCATCCACTCCTCACTCACTCTCACCAGGAACACAATTCAATCATTTCCCCAAGAACATGGCCTGTTGAGAGCCCATTTCAATGTTCATTCCGTCCCCAAGAGAACACACACCTTTTATCTGGGTTAACTGCTTCTTTCTACAATATAATCAAGCAGCAATTTGAATTGGCCGAGGAACTGTCAAACTTTGTCTTCTGCTAAAATACTCAGGAGCTTGAGAAAGGTGTTCATAAACTAAGTCCCGTCGGATGGACTTCCTAAAACATCAGGGATGAAATTAAAATAAATTACAATGTAAGTTTACATAATATTCATTTTTTACAGTACTGTAGCTTAAACATGCCGTCCATGATTTGACTACCAGTTTCCCTACTTGTGTTTTGAGTAATTTTTTAAGATTAGGCAAATTGGTTTGGATACAAAACTGTACGCAATATTTGATACAAAGCCTGTTGGGACATGTATTAGGAGAACTAGCTTCTTGTAGTTTGCACTCCACAGTTCAAGAACATTGAAAATCCCATATCCTACCACATTTTGACAATGTATTTCTCCATACAGTACAGCCTAAAGAATCCAAGAGTATAGCTGAGGTACTGAGACACTGTGACAGGATTGCAGAGCAGTGACATTCACAGACCTGAAAGCTGACAGAGAAACACACAGACAGGTACTATGGGTGAAAACCGTTCTGGTGTGCTGTTTTTATTGAAAACAAAATAAAATAAGTACTCTGTCCCTCACAAAACAAAATAACAAGTACCATGCTGGTGATTTCCAGAACGCTTAGCGTTTGTTAATTTTTACTTTCGTTTAGTTGTCTTTACCTCGCTCTGTCTCGCACACACGTTCCAAACACACAAACATACAGGTTTATAAACACTTGGCCATCACCGAATTAACAACCAATTAATTCATTCAGAAATGGCCACATCCTGCACAGGGTTTATAGGGATGGGGCTGCCAAACAATAACAAAGAATCACTTGTTTTAAATAAAACGCATTCCAAATCATAATACAGTACCTTTAAACTAATTTTAAATAACCATAAACCCATAAAACAATAACCCAGCTTATATACCAATGCACATATCAATAATTATAACCATTCAAACAATAATTCAGTTCACCACTCCATACATTTCAGTCAGGTGTTTCCCATTCAGCACATTTATTTACAGTGCTGAGAAAAGGTTTGTGAACCCCTTAGGATTTTCACATATTTCAAACCAAAAATGTTATTAGATCTTAATCTAAGTCCTAATAATACATAAGGATAACCTGATTAAACAAATGACACAAAAACATTATACTTGTTCAACATGTATTTATCCACAAATGATTCAACATTCAATATCCATGTGTGAAAAAAGTGTGAACCTTAGATTCAGTAACTGGTAGCACCCCCTTGAGTAGCAATGACCTCAATTAAGTGTTTCTTGTAACTGTTGATCAGTCTGTCACATCTGTTTGGAGGAATTTTGGCCCATTCCTCCTTACAGAACTGCTTGAACTCGATGATATTTGAGGGTTTCCTTGCATGGACAGCTTGCTTCAGTTCCTGTCATATTTCGATGGGGTTTTGGTCCAGACTTTGACTAGGTCACTCTAAAACACAAAATTTCTTCTTCTGCAGCCATTCTTTTGTAGATCTACTTGTATGTTTAGGATAATTGTTTTGCTGCATGACCCACTTTCAGTGCAGCTTCAGCCTGCCATTTTAGAATCTTCTGATACAATGCAGAATTCTTGGTTGTGTCAATGATAGCAAACCGTCCAGGTCCTGAGGCAGCAAAACAGCCCCAAACCATCATACTCCCACCACCATACTTGGTGGTTGGAATGAGATTCTTCTGTTTGAAGGCATTGTTTGGTTTTCGCCAAACAAAACATTTCTCATTGAGGCCAAAAAGTTCTACCTTTGACTCCTCTGTCCAGACAACATTGTTCCAGAAGTCTTTTGGATCATCTATGTGCTCTTTGGCGAACTTCAGACAGGCAGCAATGTTCTTTTTAGAGAGCAGTGTTTCCTCCTGGCTATCCTTCCATGAATACCATTCTTGTTCAGTCTTTTTCTGATAGCTGAGTTATGAACACTCACATTAGCCGAGAGTGGCCTGCAGATCCTTGGATGTTACTCTGGGGTTCTTTGTGACTTCCATGATGATTTTCCGGTTTGTTCTTGGAGAGATTTTGGTAGGACGACTGCTCCTGGGTAGAGTGACTGTGGTCTTGAACTTTCTCCATTTGTAGCCTGTCTGTCTGACAGTGGATTGGTGGAGCCCCAAACCCTTAGAAATGGTTTTGTAACCCTTACTAGACTGATGAGAATCAATAACTGTTTTTCTGAAATCCTGAGAGATTTCTTTTAATCGTGGCATGACGTGTTTCCACACACCTGTATGGTGAAGACCAAACTCACAAAGTTTCTGATCTTTATATAGGGTGGGGCCTCCCAAACTCACCCCTGAAGATCTACCTAATTATTTAAACACCTGATTCTAATTATCCCCTTAATTAAGCTGATAAAACCAGGGGTTCACTTACTTTTTCACATACCCTGAATCTTAATTACTCATTGTTTGTCTAATTCATACATCTTTTTTTTTTTCAAAAGACATGGAATGGGTTAATATAAACATTATTGGATTCAACAAGGCTATCATGGTAAAACTATGGAATTTCCATAATTATCATTGGGATTTCACAAACTTTTTCTCAGCACTGTACATGCAGGGCTTTGCCCTGCCCCCTCTAATTATGTGATGGGCTTTTCTTCTGCCCTGCCACAGACACAAATAGTCTTATATTTTGAGATAAAAGCTTGAACAGAAGTTTAAATTACTGTATCTAAAAAGCTTTTGAAAAGTAGAATGATTTAATTTATTGCTATATAAATATACATCAAAGTAATATAGATGGCATTTTGCCTTTGCATTTCCCTAAATCAGTCATTCTTACGAATGACTATCGCAGCTGTCTTATCAACAGTGACAATGTATAAAGTCTTTTAAACACACTGCTGCACACTGCCATTGACAATGATCAGTAACAACAGCAAAAATAAATATATAAACTGGATTTACTGTATTTTGCCGTGACAAGGGCAGCAACGGTGGAATATGGACGCGTGAATCAGTAATGAGGAGATATTTCATAGGATTATTTGAAAATAATGAAGTCAGTCAGTGAATAATTGTGCAGTGACAGGTTTATTGTAGTTCAATCGGCAACAGACCTATGTAGATTAAGATCATTAAAAATGAATGAATGATAAATAAGGACTGACCATGACAGGTGTCACGGATAACCTTTGTGGTGACATCAGACCAGGAAGTAGACAGACCCGGTGCTGGGGTAAGGAAGCGCTGATGTTTAATAATAAATAAAAGGTTTAAACATAAAACAAAACACTTATACCCAAAACAAAACCACAAAGAAAGGCCAAAAGAGACAAAGACACAAACCAAGTAACGTGCTGGTTTACAGCCAGCACAAACAACAATTGCTTGGATTCTTAGTTTTTATTTCTCTTGTCTCTCTCTCTCTCTTACGTTCTCTCCTTTGAACACCTACACAATTCAGCCAAAGCTGCGGGTTTTCACACAGATGACCGTCTCCAGGTTAGCAATTAATTAACCATCTGAAGCCGGTCATATTCTGCATGAGTTTAGCATGGATGAAGAATTTTAACCCCTTCCATGCAGCAAAACGTTACTTACCGTAACCCTGGTTCCATGAAAGAGAAGATGACCACCAACAACATTAGGTATGAGACATACCTGCCTATTGGTAGGTATTTTCAGAGCTCTCTATACCAGAGCTGCCGATAGGCCCTGGATGACGCCCTCGATCTGGGTTAAAACTGTCATACTGAGGAAGCCATTTCTTTTTCTGCATCGAATCAATGAGGGTGACCGATGTGACCTCGTGGTTGGTGGTTGTTTTCTCTTTCAGGGAACAGGGTTACGGTAAGTAACCTAACGTTCCCTTACAATTCAAAGACGACCACCAACAACATTCTCTATGTCATAATGTATACCAGAGCTGTCGGGAGGGACAAGGAACGGCAGCATACAAGGGACGCATCAGAGCCGTATAACCAAAGGTTAGCGGTGCAAGTGTGCAAAACCTCAAGGACCCTCATGCCTATTGAAGGCAAGGAAGGATCTACCACATTCAGGTAGTAAAACCAGGAGAATGTATGCGGTGTAGCCCAGCTAGCCGCTGTACATATATCGGACAGCGAGGCCCCTCTGAAGAGGGCCCAAGATGTAGCCAACCCTCTAGTAGAGTGTGCAGCTACTCTCCCAGGTGAGAGTAAGCCAGCATTGTCATAAGCCACAGAGCCACAATCCAATGTGACGGTCGCTGCTTAGAGAGGGGCTGTCCTAGGTTCCGTATACTGTGACAGACAAAGACCTGGTCAATATGATGCAGGGCTCTTGTCCTATTCATTTAGTACCTCAATGCCCGCACTGGGTTGAGGAAATTCAATTTTCTATCCTCCTCCAAAGCAAACGGAGGTGGGTGGAAAGTCTCCAATTCAGATTGATTCTTGTAGAAGGCTGTAATCACCTTGGGGAAGAAAGCAGAATGGGAGCGACCTACCAGCATCAAACATATTTTGCAGAAACTGTAAGATAACTGGCAAGAGATTTGGACAAGAAACTGGGTCATGTCTTCTAGTCAGACACCAATTTGGGAAATACTTCCACTTATAGGTGCACAGCGTCGTAGAGGAGTCCGTCCTACCACTCTACAGAGTACCCACAACCGCGACCAATAGCCCTAGGGCTGTCCAGCGGTCCCGTTCAGGGGCCAGACCCATAATTGGAAAGTGCCAGGTTCCTCATGCCAGAGAGTGCCTCTCGGCTGACTGAGGAGATCCCAAAGAAGTGGGATCTTCCATGGCTGGCCTTATATGAGCTGGCATAGGGTCGAGAACCAGATTCTCCTGGGCCATCGAGGGGCCACTAGGAGAACTGTCGCTTTCTCTAACTGGACCTTCTCAAAGAAGGCCGGGAGCAACAGTACTGGTGAGAATGCATAAAGGCGCATCCTGGGCCACTTGTAGGCTAGGGCATTGACACCGACTGGACCGCCGAAGCGTTGGAGGGAATACTAAAGGGGGCAATGTGTTGTTTCCGCTGAAGTGACGAGAACAACTTGCTCCTTCCCAAACAATTCCCAAATGCACTCCACTACCGGCAGGTAGAGTCGTCACTCAAGGATGCGCACCCTTCCTCGACAAGAGTTCCTCTGCCTAGTTTGCCACTCTGGGAAGATGCATGGGCCATAGGGACAGCAGGTTCCATTGTGTCCAAATCAGGAGACAAAAGTTAATGCGATGCAACCCCGGGGACTGGAGGCCACCCTGGTGTTTGACATATGCCAACACTGATGCGTTGTCAGTTCGGACCAGCACATGTTTCCTGTGAACACTGGAAGGAAGTGCTTGAGAGCCACGAAAACAGCCTGCAGCTCCAGCATATTTATGTGCAGGGCTGTACAACGGCCCAACCAGATATCGTGGACTCCTCTGCTTTCCCAGACCGCCCTCCAACCCAAGTTGGAGGCATCTGTCGTCACCACTTGGCGAGTTAACGCCACTCCCAGCCACATGCCCCTGCACAGGTGAGCGGGCATCCTCCACCATCATAAGCCTGCGGAGCACGTGTGAGACAGTGTCAGCCAACAGTGTCTGTCATGCTTGGGGTGTAAGAGTGCTGTAAGATCTCCACAGCTAGATCGAATGTATGCACCGGAGTTATCAGCGTGTCCAGTAACGCCGCCTCATCCTCCTTGGGTACCCTTGCTTGCGACAGCCATAGCTATCTGCCAGCTACCACCAGACTTGTATCAGGCTCTGGCCTATGGCTTGCCCTTGAAGACCGGAGATCTGGAGCAGCGTACTAGAGAGGAGGCAGAGCTCTGTGGCAATAGGCTCTGGGAGCAGGGCCCCAGTGAGCACGCCACCTAAATATGCGGTGAGAATACCCTCCATGTTACCCAGGGGCCGAATCTGGTGCAGGCGGTAGCTGGGCCTCTACCAGTGCTGCAGGAGCTTGCTGCCTAGACAGCAGGTCAAGGACATGAGCTATCTGCTCCTTAAGATAAATGATGTCCCTCTTCTGCTTTGAATGCTTTACTCTTTTCACCTGGGGGGAGGGGGGGAGACTGCGAGGTCTCGTCACAGGAGCCTTAGGAGGAGAAGGGATAGGGCTCCATGGGCTGCGTGCATCGAGTGCATTGAGCACCGTGCACACCGAGTACCATGTTTACCGGAAGCACCGAGGCATTGTCTTCAGAGCACCGCGAGCACCGAGTGCACTAAGCACCAAGCACACCAAGTACTATATGCACCGAATGCACTAAGGCACTTTGCACCAAGTACCATGCTCACCAAGTGCACTAAGCACCGAGCGCATTGGATGCACCAAGGCACTATGCACCGAATACGGTGCATGTCTAGTGCACTAAGCACTGAGCACACTGAATGTGAACAGTTTTTGACACCCCACTTGTCCAACGCATCTGCACTCGACCAGCAGCAGTCAACTCCTGGGTGACATCACCAGAAATGAAAAACCGGATGCTCATCGCTTCAGAGATGGACATTCCAGGGAAATTACTTTGGGAAATTGAATCATCTGCCTTCTCCCACTTTTATAAGACTATAATCCATAAACACTCTATGAACTAAACTCTATGCAATCATATGAACTAAAAAATTGCTATCATGTCATTGCTGATAAGTTAAAAAAAAAAAAAAAAAAATTAAAAATCAGTCACTACTGTGAATTATCGACATCCCTGTCAGATTCATACACTGTGTGTTGATTTGTTGTTTATGTAAGTTAACAGAGACTATTACATCATAGAGTTCTGTATACTTTTTTAACAAATTATTTATAAATACACCCTGGTTCAAATGAATTGCAATGTTAAACCAATTTTCCTCTCTTTCCATTTCTGGCACAGAGAGGATCATATACCCAGGTCAGTAACCGTACAGTATAAAACATTTTTTTTTTTAAATTCTATGTAAGATCATCTTTTTTAATCGAAGTGTATGCATGTGACAGGATAGCTAAAGTAAGTAGACTCAGAGACAGAAAGTGCAGGAAATAAAATTAAATAATAATTACCAAACAAAAAAGGGCACGATGGCCAAATAAACAGAACAAACACAAAACACTGTTAACAATAAATTCTAACCACTCTCTCACACAGGTCTTCTCACTCTTACAAACACTCACCAACTAACACTCCCAACCACTTCCTTTTATACAGGTGTTGCAGCTAATTGGGCAATTCGCACCTCATCACTGCAGCACCTTTCACACATTCCTCACACAAACTCATTCACTCAGATCCACACAGCAGCCTCACATCCATGCTAACATCACAAAACACAAAGATAGACTGCACCCTGTCACAATGCAATACATTGAGTATATGTTATAGCATTGTAAAATGTCTTATGCATGGACTTAGAAGATCGATCTGAAACTTAGCATATACAATTGATTCAGGAAATTATATTTGCATTGCGCAATGAATGAATATGGCTGACTATTTTATTTGTATGTGCTTTGTTTTGCTGATTCAGTCTTTATTAAACAAAAAATATCAAGATGTACCGGTCAGATCTTTTGCTGCATAATCAGTTGCTGTAAAACTGTGGTATAGTAATATTATTGACTGTTTACACACAACATGTATATACAGATAAAAAGTATACCCACACACACAAGCACACACATACAAATATGCATAAGCACATACTGTGATTGTCTGTCTAGGGTTAAATAGGCACGGTACTAAAGATAATTAATGACAAAGTTATTTATTTTATAAGACTATCTAAATTCCCTTTTTAAGAAGTTTAAGTCAAATGGAAATTTATGTTCAAACTCGAATCTCTTCTTCCTCCTCTTCTGTTGATGTCACACTTTCCATGTCTTCCTTTGGCAATGTTGCCCCACTCGTGTGTATTTCTGTGTTATATGTTGCGTGTGGTGTGTTAATGTTGGTGTATTGTAGTTGATACACGGGATATAATGTGGGTTATGCCACAAGTGTTTAAAATGTATATTTGTATTTAGGCACTAGTATTGCACAGCACTTCACGTGCAGATAAAATGTAATAATATGTGAGCACGGGTAATTGCACTTTATTAATTCACGTGCAGTTGTACCGAGACCCCAATTGAATGACTGATTAGCAATCAAGTCTCGGTACAGCTGCATAAAAGCAGCATATTTTCACTCACTCGGGGTTGTGTGCTCGGTCAGTGGAGAATGGGTGTGGAAAGCAGAGTAAAACTAAGTGAAAGAAAGGAAAGTAAACAGAATTACTGTTTTGACTCACCGTGTTTGTTTGTCTATTCATCCACTTTTTTTTGTTTAGTGTTAGTCCGTTTTGTTTGTCTGCTTTGGCCAACGCGTCGTTTTCTTTTAAAGTGTTTTTATCTGTTTAAACTTTTTATTTTACAATAAAAGCACTGAGATGATCCAGCGTCTCAGCTTTCACCTGTCACTACTGCCTGTCTATGTGTACTCCTTTCTGGCCTGACATCACCCTACAGCCAGCCTGTTCACACTTCCCTAAACATAGCCATAAATTCTTAGTATTAGGTAAGAACAACAGTGGGGGAGGGTGTGTATTTTCTTGTTAAATGGATTGCTATAAAGTACTTCTTTGCCCGGGAAAGGGAATCAACCATTGGGTATAGACGTGTTAGTGTGGTGCTGTCTACCATACGTGAACAAAAAGCACTGCGCTGGTGTGTCCAGGCCTTCAGGGTTATTAAAGTATTGATAGAAATAGAATAATATGTATGCCTGTTTTAACTGGACACAAGAGGTCTGTAAAAGTGCATCACATTACACACATGCAGAAATAACTTACCAAAGGCTGCTGCTTTTAAGATCTTTTGTACAATGTACCCATCCTTTTGAAATTTAGGAAAGGTAACTGCATATTGAAACTCTCCCATTGCTGTTTGCATGTGTTTCTTGCACAATTCTCATTAAAATGACAATAACAATATAAAGACATGCGGTATAGAATTATCTATAACTATATAACACTAACTATCGATTACAGAATATTGTTATTATTATTTACTTACCATGTTTGCATTCCACTAAAGGAGAAATAGTGCAACTTGGGGGCAAAATAATTAATTCAAGGTAGTAGCCAGTTATATGGTACCGAGGCACGGGCCTCGGCTAAAATCATACCAATCATTCATTATTTAGGCTCTTGTATATGTTGCTTTGCCGCAAAATAGAATGCATTTCATCCCTTGTTGTGTTTCATTGCAAAAGATGACACATTTAGAATGTTTTCATTCTAATAGGAGGCACTTTTTTACACAGAGTATTGTGAGGGTCTGGAATCAACTCCCCAATAATGTTGTTGAAGCTGACACCCTGGGATCCTTCAAGAAGCTGCTTGATGAGATTCTGGGATCAATAAGCTACTAACAACCAAACGAGCAAGATGGGCCGAATGGCTTCCTCTCATTTGTAAACTTTCTTATGTTCTTATGTTCTTATGAATGTATAAATAATTTAAAAAAAAATACTGTACCCTGGCCATTAGTCATCATTTCTGTTGATTTTGTTTTATGTGTTTGGGTAGCTACTGAAGTAACTTTTTTTTTCAGCTTGTAGGCATTTGCAAATTGTTTCCTTAGAGGATGCTTGTGTGAACTGGTTATTTATAAATATACGAGACGAAGCACCTGTTTGACCAATATCGCTGCAACGAGCTTGCATTTGGGTACTATTACTGTGAAAAATAACGTACACCACTATATATATATATATAGTGGCAGAATAGGGGAAGGAAAGGTGTAGTCCTTGAGGTTCAGGACTACATTCCACAGCATGCCTCTGAGTTGGAATTAGCCAGGATCAGAATCACCTGGCACTAGTTAAATTAGAAACACCTGCCAGTAATAAAGGAGACAGGTGTATAAAAGCAGGTCAAGGGCTGTGTTAGTGGTCTGTGTGAAGGCTAATGGCTGGGGAAAGACCTGTGTGGGGAGCCTTAAGAAAGGTGTTTAATAAGTGTAAAATTTTGGTTTTGGTGACTGGTAAACTTACATGTCCAGTTGAGTAGTTAGAACGTGGGAATAGTTTAGTAAGCACTTCTTGATGGAGTTAGGATTTTTGTTTTGTGGAAAAATAAACATACAGGTACCGCCCTGTTCTCTTGAACTTTGTTTTGTGACAAATTATTTTTGCTGCATTAGAAGAAGATGCTTAAGGTGCCAAACAGTGTGATAAAGTCACAATAATGGCTAGTATATCACAATATACACTGAGTGTACAAAACATTATGAACACCTGCTCTTTTCATGAAATAGACTGACGAGGTGAATCCAGGTGAAAGCTAGGATCCCTTATTGATGTAACCTGTTAAATCCGCTTCATTCAGTGCAGATGAAGGGGATACAGGTTAAAGAAGGATTTTTAAGCCTTGACACAATTGAGACATGGATTGTGTATGTGTGCCATTCAGAGGGTAAATGGGCAAAACAAAATATTTAAGTGCTTTTGAACGGGGTATGGTAGTAGGTGCCAGGCACGCTGGTTTGAGTGTGTCAAGAACTGCAATGCTGCTGGGATTTTCACACTCAATAGTTTCCTGTGTGTATCAAGGATGGTCCACTACTCAAAGGACATCCAGCCAGTAGCAAGTGGGCCAGTGGTCAAAAACAGCTCATTGATGAAAGAAGTCAAAGGAGGTCAACACGAATTGTGCAGAGCAACAGATGGGCTACAGTTAGTCAACTGACAGTCCAGTACAACATTGGTGCCGAAAGACCCATAAAAGAATGCACAACTCGTCGTACCTTGTCACGAATGGGGTATGGCAGTCAACGACCTAACAGAGTTCCACTTCTTTCAGCAAAACACAAGAAACAGTGGTTGCAGTGAGCTAATGAGCAAAAACATTGGACACTGGAGGATTGAAAAAACATTGCCTGGTCTGATGAATCTCGGTTCCAGCTGTTTCACGCTGATGGGAGGACTAGGGTATGGAGTAAACCACATGAGTACATGCATCCATCATGCCACGTGTCAACATTGCAGGCTGGTGGTGATGGTGTGGGGTGTGTTTTCATGGCACTGTGGAAATGTTGCCCCGCCCCTGTGTGTATTTCAGTGTTGTATGTTGCGTGTAGTGTGTTATTGTTGGTGTACGGGATATGAATGGGTCTGTGGAACACGAGTTGTTTAAAATGTATATTTGTATTTAGGGACGAGGATTGCACAACACTTCACGTGCAGGTAAAATGTAATAATATGCGAGCCTGGGGAATTGCACTTTACTAATTCACGTGCAGTTGCACCGCGACTCCAATTGAATGGTTGATTAGCAATCGAGTCCCGGTACAGCTGCATAAAAGCAACATGTTTTCATTCACTCTGGGTTATGTGTTCAGTGAGTGGAGATCGGGATTGGAGACAGAGGTAATAATCAAAGTAATAGTTAAAATATCAGCTCACCGTGTTTGTCTGTGTAGTCCGTTTTGTTTGTCTTTTTATTTTGGCGAAAGTGCCATGTCCTGTGTTTTTTTGTTTTTACAACCTTTTATTTTCTGTTTGTTCATTATTAAATGCTGAGCGAAACCAATCGCTCAGCTTCACCAAACTCCACCTCTCTGTTTATTCTGTGTTGGTTCCTGTTTCTGGTCTGATGTCACCCACTACAGCCATCCTGTTTACAGGGGGTACACATTGGGCCCCTTGATAAAAGTGGAGCAACGTTTGAATGCCACACGATATCTGAACATCAGTACTAATCAGGTGCATCCCTTCATGGCAGCAGTGTCTCCATCTGCTAATGGATTATTTCAGCAGGATAATGCCCCATGCCACAAGGCTAGAATTCAGCTAGAATTCAGCTTACTGCAGTGGCCTGTCCAGTCACTAGATCTCAATCCAATTGAGCATCTGTGGTATGAGATGGAACGAGCTATTCGGAGTAGAGATCCACTACCAGCCAACTTGACACAACTGTGGGAAGCATTGGAGTCAACATGGGCCAGCATCCCTGTGAAACGCTTTCGACACCTTGTAGAGTCCGTGCCCCAACGAATTGAGGCTGTTCTGAGGGCAAAAGGGGGTGCAACTCAATATTAGGAAGGTGTTCCTAATGTTTTGTACACTCAGTGTACATATATATATATATATATATATATATATATATATATATATATATATATATATATATATACATACACATACAGTGCCTTGCAAAAGTATGCAGACCCCTGACCAATTCTCTCCTATTACTGAATTACAAATGGTACATTGAAATTTCGTTCTGTTCGATATTTTATTTTAAAACACTTAAACTCAAAATCAATTATTGTAAGGTGACATTGGTTTTATGTTGGGAAATATTATGTTGTGCTTTGGATCATTGTCCTGCTGAAAAGTAAATTTCCTCCCAAGCTTCAGTTTTTTAGCGGACTGAAGCAGATTCTCTTGCAGTATTTTCCTGTATTTTGCTCCATCCATTCTTCATTCAGTTGTAACAAGATGCCCAGTCATTGCTGATGAGAAGCATCCCCACAGCATGATGCTGCCACCACCATACTTCACTGTAGAGATGGTGTGTCTTGAGGCATGGGCAGTGTTAGGTTTGCGCCACACATAGCGCTTTGAGTTTTGTCCAAAAAGCTCTATCTTGGTCTCATCTGACCACAAAACCTTTACTTTTTGAGTAACGGCTTCTTTCTTGCCACCCTCCCATACAGGCCAGTGTTATGCAGAGCTCTTGATATGGTTGACTAGTGCGCCATTACTCCACTCCCAGCCATTGAATTCTGTAGCTCCTTCAAAGTGATTGTTGGCCTCTCTGTGGCTTCTCTCACAAGTCTCCTGAGTTGAGTTGAGTTTTGTGGGACGGCAGTGCCTGGGTGGTGTGATGCAGCTTCCACTTCTTGATTATTGATCCATCTGTGCTCACTGGGATATCCAAACACGTGGATATTATTTTGTACCTTTTCCCTAATCTATGCATTTTATTTTTCGTAAAAACATTTCCCAACATTACAATAACTGAATCTGAGTTTCAGTGTTTTAAAATAAAATATCAAACAGAACGAAATTTCAATGTACCATTTGTAATTCAGTAATATGAGAGAATTGGTCAGGGGTAGGTATATATATATATATTATATATATATATATATATATATATATATATATATATATATATATACACACACACACTTTTATTTAAAAGTATACCCCAGGCAGGCAGTAATTATATATAATATAAACTTAATTTTCATTTTTTTTTTTTTTTTATTGGGTGACCCCGAAGTGTTGGAATGACATTATTTTTTAAATGAGAAAGGAAAACATTAATTGTACTATTTTACACTTTAGTAGAATGTAATATGAGATCAAATTTATGATATTCAGGTAATATAAGAAAAGAACACCCATGAAGACCTTTTTAGAAAATTCCGGTTTTTATTTTGGTAAACTAATAAACTTGTGTTTTGGCAATATAATTTACATGTCAATCATGCACTTCTCTCTTTCAACATAAAGAAAACATCTTCCACAAAGCAGGAACCGTGCAAAGACATTGCTACTGACCAATCATCAATTTTGTTGACCTACGTAAGACGCTAGGAAAGTCAATGTGTCATTTGTTTAGCAACGTGCTTAACAACCACAAGCCTGTAAATATAAAACAGTATTACAGTTATGATTCTACTAATGTATAATAAGTTGTTCTCGTTTAATTTTTAATCTTAAGATCCACAGTGCATGGGGGTATACGTTATATTCTGGAAATCATAGTGCTGTTAAAAGTGCATAACGGAATAGAGCAACCTGTGAACCATGGCTCCCGACCATAGCACTACAAAGGGGAATCCATTGTGCTGTCCTACTGCAGTTATTATAAACTAAAATTAAGAACATTTGCAATTTCTTATGTATTAAATTAGATATGTATATATTTTAGAGTTGTGCAATATAATAGACAACAAACTTGTGAAATACCATAATCCAGTAGAGTATAAATTGAAATTAGAAAACCTAATTATATTTCATGTGATAATTTTCATTACTATATTCATTACTACTTTTTATCTTTAAATTAATTCCATGTCTTTCCCTCTTCATACAGTGCTAGCGATATACAGACAAGATTTGCATATAAAAGTGTGTAGGCAAGAATGCTGTCAGCAGAATTTAAAGGATGCAGACATGCCAAAGGCATATACTGGCTTAAAGAATTTCACTTGAAACTTAAAGCTGCAAAAAGCTCAGTCTTTTCCCTGGCAAAGTCAGAATCCTTTTAGTTCTGCATGCAGACTGACACATACACACACACACACACACACACATCACTACAGTACATTAGAAAGGCTTATTAAATTTGTAACTGGGATATTTTCACTGACTGACAAAATTATAGTGTATTTCTATTATTTATGTTGCAGTAATGAAGGAAGAAGCTAAAAAATATTCAGTCAATGTGTGTTTGAAAAATAAATAAATAAATAAAAAGTCGATTCTGACTGATTTCTGCCAAGGCTTATTTAACGTACAATCATAGAAAACCATTACATCTTTCAGAAATCGCTTACCTGTCTTGTTGAAGTGGATAATTAATTAAATATGTCTGAAGAGTAATGATGTTTGCAGCCAGTGACTGTTAATAATATGAAGCCAGATGTGAAGGAATCCAAATACCACTCATGACGAAAGGGGAAAATCAGTGTATCTGTGTGAAATCTCAAGAAGCTTGTTTTGAAGCTTATTTGTTGTACAGGCAGAGGTTCAGTATAATTGCATAGCATATTCCAGCATTTTGCTTTGTCATTGAAGACATGAATAACTGTGCTGGGATGCGAATGAAATGGAAGCACACTGCCAGACAAAGTTGTATTCAGAGCCACTAAATAAAACAATACTGTAGGTATGTAGCTATGAAATATGTTTCCTTATTACTATCATGACTTGATAGTCTCTGACCCCCATTACCAGAAATGACTTTCTGATTATTTAAGCTTAACAATCAGGTGATTTTCTTGTAACCTTTCAACTCTGTAGATTCCATCTGCTTATATACTAAACCCTAAACAACAGTTGAAAGATCACAATATCACATGGTTTCTCAAGAGCAAGGAACAACCAGGGAATGTGAAATAGAAAAAAACTAAAAAAAACAAAAAAAAAAAACAACAAGAATACATTAGTTTGATCATTCTGATGTTTTCTTCTCATATTTTCTACCCTATTGTTAAAGTCTGCAAGTAATCTGTGAACCAGGATAGTTTGTAAAATCAATCTTTACACTGGTGAATAAAATGTAATTTATTTAATACCAAAACCCTTTCTAAAAAGAATATCTAGAAAACTAAATTTAGACACTTAAATAAGTAAAACAAACTAAAATACAACCTATAAGAAAGCAGTGGCTGGCTGGCATTCACGTCTTCGGGGGTGTCCAGAGAAAGACGGGCATCAGCAAATTCTCATCTTCCCTCGTAACAGGTAGGTAAACAAATATAGACCCCTAAAATCTCAGCAGAACACAACATGTGTGGAAAAGCAAAATGTGTTCAAATAACCAGGCCTCAATACCCTTCCTGTTACACATATCAAATTGCTTTTAGAATTCACACGATAACTCGTAGAACAGCTAACTAATAAGTAACATGGTACCCAACTACTGTCTCATTAAAAAAACAATTAAACTAAACTGCTGCAGCCAGTGCAATTCAACAGGGAATGAGAATTGTTACCTTGTCCTCCCACCCAAGTTACGTCACATAGAACAACCAACTTGTTTGACAGTACCTTCACTCCTAAATAGTGTTTGTGTGCATGCTAGATGATTTCCATTTCATTCCTGTAGGAAATGAGGGTTGTTTTCTCACTTGGGATACCTGCTGCTAGGTTTTTCACTAATAAGCATGATAAATGTTTGATCAGTGATAAATTAACAAGTACGTTCTGCAACAAAGCCTTTGAGACACACAGAGCTCAGGCTGTACATGTCAACAAAGATGATTGATTGCGAAGCTAAAAAACTCCTTAAAAACTTTTTTTTTCAAACAGCTATTTGGAACCACAAGTAAATCAAAAGTGAAGCTCATTTGACTTTATATAACAAGGGACCAGTTTAGCTTTTAGTAATGAAAAATATTAACTGTCGTCTAAATAGGCACATATTTTACATAACATTAAGTGTATTTTGTTTCACATGCCACAGACTCTAAATGTGACGTTTATTGTAACTCTTACTGATTATTAAAGCTGAAGGGGCAACATATTGTCTCTCTTCTGGTTCTTCACTTCCTTTGCAATGTTCTTCCTCAGCAGTGTCTACTCTTGTTGGATAGTTTAAAACAACTGTAATATTTGTTTTCAAATTATTCTGGAGAACTACACATAAATGGTGAAATACATTCATTAAATGTAGTATACCTGTAAGTTAAATCTGGTCAGTTGTACTACAAGATTTCTAAACGGCTTAATTCAGCAGTCTTACCCCAGTTTTATCACAATTGGCCAAGATATTAAACGTTAATGCATCTTCACTGATGGATGATAATAAAAATGAGAAGACTTTTATTAAGAGGTTTTTTTAAGAGCTATTATTGAACTCCGCTTATTGCTTTTTCATTGTATACAAGGGAAACATACAGTTTTCATTTCTTGTTCTGTTTCCTAGGTTAGCTAGGTTTATTTTGTTTTATAACAAATCCAGAGCTACACACTTTCAAGTATCCTTCAGTTTTCTGTACCATTTAATGTATCTACTTGAAAGCCCCCACCCGTCAAAAAATACCCCCACACATTAATATTTGGTAGAGCCACCTTTCACTGCAATAACAGCTTTAAGTCTTTGGGGGTAAGTATGTACCAGCTTTGCACACAGTATCGGAGTGATTTTGGCCCATTCTTCTTGGCAGATTTGCTCCAGGTTGTTCAGGTTGGTTGGGCGACGATTGTGGACCACAATTTTCAAATATTGCCACAGATTCTCAATGGGATTGAGATCAAGACTTTGACTAGGCCGCTGTAGGACATTAACCTTTTTGTTCTTGAGCCACTCCAATGTTGCTTTGGCCAATTCTCTCCTATTACTGAATTACAAATGGTACATTGAAATTTCGTTCTGTTCGATATTTTATTTTAAAACACTTAAACTCAAAATCAATTATTGTAAGGTGACATTGGTTTTATGTTGGGAAATATTATGTTGTGCTTGGGATCATTGTCCTGCTGAAAGGTGAATTTCCTCCCAAGCTTCAGTTTTTTAGCGGACTGAAGCAGATTCTCTTGCAGTATTTTCCTGTATTTTGCTCCCTCCATTCTTCCTTCAATTGTAACAAGATGCCCAGTCCCTGCTGATGAGAAACATCCCCACAGCATGATGCTGCCACCACCATATGGTATACAGGATGTTGTGTCTTGAGGCATGGGCAGTGTTAGGTTTGCGCCACACATAGCGCTTTGAGTTTTGTCCAAAAAGCTCTATCTTGGTCTCATCTGACCACAAAACCTTATCCCACATCGCAGCTGGGTCACTCTCATGCTTTCTGGAAAACTCCAGACGTGCTTTCAGATGGTACTTTTTGAGTAACGGCTTCTTTCTTGCCACCCTCCCATACAGGCCAGTGTTATGCAGAGCTCTTGATATGGTTAACTGGTGCACCATTACTCCACTCCCAGCCACTGAACTCTGTAGCTCCTTCAAAGTGATTATTGGCCTATTTGTGGCTTCTCTCACAAGTCTCCGTTTTGTTTGAGTGCTGAGTTTTGAGGGACGGACTTTTCTTGGCAGTGCCTGGGTGGTGTGATGCAGCTTCCACTTCCTGATTATTGATCCAACTGTGCTCACTGGGATATCCAAACTCTTGGATATTATTTTGTACCCTTTCCCTAATCTATGCATTTGTATTACTTTATCTCTAACTTCTGTAGAATGCTCTTTGGTCTTCATTTTCCTTCAGATTCACAGCCTTACCAATGATCCTTCAACAGTGGGGTTTTTATCCAGAAAATGTGACAGCAACTTTAATGGTTCACAGGTGGAGGCCAATGGTAAGGTAATTGTGTCCTTGTTAGGGCAATTTCTTTCATCGGTGCAAACTGGGAGCTTCCACAGCACAGGGGTTGAATACTTATGCAAGCAAGAAATTTCAGTTTTTTATTTTTCTTAAAAATATTTCCCAACATAAAACCAATGTCACCTTACAATAATTGATTCTGAGTTTCAGTGTTTTAAAATAAAATATCAAACAGAACGAAATTTCAATGTACCATTTGTAACTGTAATATGAGAGAATTGGTCAGGGGTCTGAATACTTTTGCAAGGCACTGTATATATATATATGAAGTATTACAGCACACTAGTTTGAAACAAGGCTACAGTTTGCTCTGTGAGAGTGTTTGTGGCAGATAGATAATCCTTAATTATTATCCACATTCAGCCTTGCTCTTTCTGATGTCACATAGATCAGAAAATGAATTAGTCCTTTGTGAGGTTCAACAATATGATTAAATTCCCAAGCTCTCAAGTTTGCTCTTATTCACCTAATATTCACATTTATATTCATATGTACGTTCAATAGATCATCTCTTCCTCTCACAACATGGAAAAATACTTCCTTTCGGGATACTTTGATGTTGAGGGTTCATGTTTATTAAGATTATTAAAAATTACAAACTTCACAGATCGACTCAATCACTTATGTTCTGAGTGGTTATTTAAATGCCCTTGAACAGTTAAAACATTGAGTCTTGACACTTCAAGCAGCCTAAGCAATACAGACTCAAATATAACCTGCAACACATTTAAAACATGTCTTCATACACAACCATGTGTGAAATTTATTATAGCATTGGTATCCTATCAGCTGTCATTGCCTTTAATTTGAGCTTTCACTAACTGCCTTCATTAAGACACCTAACTGTTGGCTAATCAGATATCTAGCAGGCTTATAGTTGTTCAAATGATGAAGACTTGTTGTCTTTCATAAAGGAAACTCCACCCATCAATCACATATGTTACCAGTTTAACCAATTAAATAAGTCTCTCTGCCCACAAATCCCTGTTGTTTCTTTGTTTGGTTTGCTTACCTGGCACCATGGATTCAACTTCTCGATCTGAAAGTCGCATTTCTGTTCCTGAGAGTCCAGCCACTCCAGTTCGACCTAGCCGCAAGAGGATCTATTCACCATGCTTGCAACAATAAAAAGAAGAAATATCAGTCATGGAATAATCCTCTGCTTATCAGTACTCTGAACTACTCTGCTGGTACTTCCCATGAGGATCTCATCTCCTTGCTAAATCAATCTGAGGCATCAACCTCCAAGACTCTGTCTCCAGCCTCCACCGTTAAAGCTCCCCAGTCTGGGTTGGATGCCCCCAACATCATCGTAAAGTCCCCCATTTATGCCAGCTCCGTCTTCAACGCGGACATCCTCCAAACCCTGGAAACGATTCAAGCGTCAGTCTCCGGGCTGGATAAATCCCTCTCTTAACTTGAACACCATCCCGTATCTCTCTGTCCTTCTGTATCAGCTTTCCTCGCCACTTCAATTCACCTTCTCACTGCTGTGCCCTGTTTGAGATTACCGGCGCTTCAGTAGCCAGGTCCGATTCCTATAACCCTGCTGCCCAGACCAGCCTTTGTCTCCAGCAAACTGCATACTCAAATTCAAGAAATTATCTGTCACAGCGTCCGACGGCCAGCAACCCTGGAAGGGATAGACGTGTCCAGGAATTGGTTCTGTGACCACCTTATGTCGGTGTCTCCTTCGCTATTGGCTTCCTCCCGACAACTTCTCCAGGCTTTCACTAAGGATCGGCACTGCAACTTCTGCTGGTTCCAGGAACATTGCTCTTCACCTAATTAACGCTATGGGGAGATGGACTTCCGGTGCATACAAATTCTACATTCAAAAGAATGTCTCAGACTTATTATTGGCACAAAAAATGCTATATGGCTAATTATGGACTTAGGTGGCCTTTTGGGGGAAGGTGAGTACCACTTTTCCCACTGCTGGGAGCCACAGCCATCATAAATACATATCATGCTTGTCAGTATTGGACAGCTTCTTGAACCAGCAGGACCAAAAATTAATCAACATGCACTATTACAAACAAGATATCATTCTATCTTGCATCATGTTGGACTGGGTGATTGGTCAAATGCATAGTTAATTTTATACATTATCAATGGACCTTAGCTGCATGTCCCCAAAAACACAGGTGACACTTAACCCTTAGCGGTCCATTTATTCAGTACTCGTCAGGCACGTCAGGTCCAATTTATTTTCACATGCGCTGTTTATTTTACATGCGCTGTTTAAAAAATATTTTTTTCTGAGTAAAACAGGTTCGAAAGGCATTGAATCGCAAAAAAACACAGTACTGTATCTACAGCCAAGCCCCACCCCTTGTTCGCTGTATTTTTCACATACCTCTTTATAGACGTGCATACTTATAAATCCTCTCCTGATCACTCGTTTTATCACCAAACTCCTCAATAATGCGATCCAAGTCATTATTTTATTACTATAACATCTCAAAAAGCTCTGCAAATGTCTGGGGCTATGAGAAACGCCTTTTTTCATTTGGCTCCTATTGGTCTCATTTGGCCACTGAAAGGTTTTCTCTGCTTTTTCCAGAGAAAAAATGATTAGAGACCTGTGCTTTATGACTTTATGATGATGTCGGACAGGGTCAGAAATTGTACTGGAAAAGGAAAATTGTAATGTCGGAGCAGGTTAACAATGCAAAAAATTGTCAAACACTGGTCTCCAGTCGTTTTTTCTCCGGAAAAAGCAGATAAAACCTTTCACTCACCGAGTGAGACGGATAGAAGCCAAAAAAAAAAAAAAAATAGTTGGACCTGAGCAATAAACATCGTCCCTTCACCACAGATATAACACAGACATAAACAAACAAGAGAGCTGCTTCCACATCCAGCGCTCAAAGAATATCACAGACATTTGCCAAGCTTTTTGAGATGTTATGTAATAAAACAATGACTTGCATGCATTATTGAGGAGCTTGGTGGTAAAACGAGTGACCAGGAGATGATTTAGCAGTATGCATTACTATGCAGAGGTATGCGATAAATACAGTGAACAAGTGGTGGGTGGGGCTGGAGATGCAATACTGAGTGTCCTGTTGATATGCAGTGCCTTTTAAACATGTTTTACTATGAATAAAATTACTTTTAAACAGCGAGTGTAAAATAAACAGCGCATGTAAAAATAAATTGGACCTGACGTGCCTAACAGGCACTGAACAAATGGACCGCAAAGGGTTAATCACTGCATTGCATTCATCTTAGCTCAGCCTGCATAGGGGCGGCTATCGAGCTCCAACGGATAAGGGCAGGGACCAAATTATAAATGTGAATGTATTATGTATTTGTCGGCTAATATGTTCATGTCGGGCATAACTGTTTTCCGATTGTATATGTGCCCATCAGGCATATCGTTCGCAATCAATAAATTGTTATTTTCTTATTACTAAGTAGATGTTTTCTTTCTGAATCTTTAGATCTGTGTTCATATTATACAGAATATGCAGCAAAGTTTAGCAAAATAAGAAACAATTCATGAGCTGTATAGTTGAGCCCAGATTTAAAGTTTCAGGAGTCTGACAACTGTTTATAAAACAGTTAATCAAATCTTTTGTTTTATGTTAACAGATTTTTCTGTGCCTCACAGTAAATCAAGAGTGTTGTTATTAAACTGGCCAAATAGATTGTGTTTACTGACAAATACAGCTGTGGATTGCAGTTGGTGGCAATATCAAAGTGTTGCACATGCTAAAGGATTCAATCTTTATATGCAACGACCAAACATACAGAGGACAAAGGGAGCTGTCTAACCCATACTAGTCTTTGACCCAGAGTAGTACTGTGCATGAATATGATCTTACTCCATTCTAGTCCTCTACATCTATGGCCAAAGGTTTTGCATCACCTAGCATTTTAAGATTGAGACATAATTAATATATTTTATATATATGTTACATTTTAATCTAACGTTGCCTTTCAGATGGTCTCGGCATGTACCAGATAATAGTAGTACAGTATTTCATGTTAGATTTTGAAATGTCACATTTTTCAATTCTCAGTTTTTCGTTAAGCGGTATGTAATACAAGATGTTAACGAAAGATTATTCAGCAGGTTTAATTTGGTTTTATGAAGCAAATTCTATAGTGTGATGCAAAATGTTTGGCCATAGCAGTATATTGCTATAGGTTTAAGGAATGTGCACTGATGTATATTGTCCTAGTACCAGCAAGAATATTATCCAAATTTAGACATTTTGTAAGTCATGGAAATAACAACACAAGAGATTTTACTCCAGTTTAAAATGAGTTGGCTCATCCTCATGCTTCAACCTTGTGGATTCATGAGATTTTCCATTGGAGGGTTATTAAATGAAAACAGTAAATTGAGCATTGTCCCTTTAAATTAATCTTGGCCTGTGTGATTTCCATGGACATGCTAAGAGGTTATGAATGAGAAAGGTTTTCTTCCAATGAATAACTGGACCTATTTTCAGAAATTAAACTCCAGTAAAAATTTGTTTTTGTCCCACCCTTCATATAGTTTTTCCTAGCTGAGTTTGAGTTACTGCAGAATGCTTTGTATTATTTTACCTAGAAACAGTGTTGAATGTATTTGTAAATACAGTATTAAGGTCAGATAACTATTTAGAAACGTCAAAATATGAATGAAATACTACAATGCAGCTTAATACTGGATACATAGTATTCCGCATTTTCTGTTTTTATCTTTAAAAAAAAAAACATTCTGGGAATTTTTCTGAGTTTATTTTACATATGTTAGAAAATCGGTAGTATTTTTAATTGAAACACTGGTAAATCTCAGTATACACACTTTACATGTGGAATATGATGCATAACAGTTCTGGTTTCTGACTAAGTTTAATGTCCCCGGCATGTATAACAAAGCAGAATCTGTGCAAGTTGAAACCACATTTTCCCAAATTAACTGGTATTTTGCGAACGTTTGGGTGACCGCTGTGCTGACGGAAACAATATCTACAGAAGGTATGAACATGACATTAGCACAAAACAAGACAGGTTTATTCACCTTGAAATCATACAAAAAAAGAAAATTGACAGAACTGGGCAGTGCAAGCAAAATCACACTGGACATTTCCATCAATGCGTTACATAAGTTTACCGACTAAAGCATCGCTATTTTCTGTCAAATATTTACGATTAAGATTATCGGCATTAGATAGTGTTTTAGCTGAAGGACCATACTGTCACATGAAGTCACCAATACATACCTCTCTGCAGTAAACAGTGGCTGTCCAGCAAAGCACATTGCTCTGACGAACTCATTAACAGTCATTCTGCACTCTCTTTTTATTAAAGCTCATGTAAAAACCGCATAAATGGATTGCTTGTCTCATTTTGCTTTATTGGTTTGAATGTGTCGCCTATTTTTCAGTATGTTCTTTTATTGTCAGCGTGAACATGTACAGCAGTATTTGCAGCGCTATGCATCCTCTGCCTCTTCTAACCTAGTTATGCTATTTTTGCTTTTTCTATACGTCGAAACATTAGTTTTCTTTTGACTATTCATAAAATGTTTTACGTTTTCTTCTCATTCCTCATCCACTAAAAAAAATGACATATTCCTGTAAGTATTTCAATTTAATTTTGATCAAGCTTATAGCTACTATGTCCAGCTATTGCCACAATAATCAGACTTTGATTGGCCAACATAATCAGGTGATAATGTGTTTGTGAACAGAAAACCACGTTTAAACTTTATTTGATCCTATGACATCTAAGCTTTATCCTAGGATACAGTGTAAGGCTGCTTATTACAATGTCGAGTCAAAATAAAACAGCATTTTAAACAAAATACTGTGTATTTCTAGAAAATAGTACTGGGAAAATATTGAATGATAGACAAAAATCAGGTATAAATCAGTAAAAACCGACGTCCAGTTAAAAAAAAAAAAAATCCTATAATTTTTTGAGAAAATTTGGAATAAACCGGAAACGCAGAAGACTCTGGATACATTACTCATATTAATGATTTATATTCATTGAGTATGACATTTTTTATGCAGTCTGAAAATAAAATTGGCAAATTCAGAGTGTGCCAAGTAACAAGTCCATACGAGTATCCGTGTACTTAATCTGTTTCGTCCCATATGGGACATAAAGGTCTTTTCACGCCAGACGTGATGTGACAAGTGAATGTATAGTACAACACACTGCCCCATGACAAAAAAAAAAAAAAAAAAAAAACATAGTTTTGATACAAACCATTCACGCTGCCTGTGATGGGACATTAAAGTGTCATGAAAAAAAAAGGATTGTTGTCTATTTTTGACCAATGAGGAATAGCTTCTCTTGTACGTCTTTTTTCTGTGTATTGCCTGAGATTATTATTTGTGGTCGCCAGACCAGAATTATAAAAATAAAACCTGTTTGGATCGTGAACTTTGTTGTCTGCCTTCTGTTTCATAATCACATCACCACTATACCTGCATACTGCAAACCACTTTGCCCCAACCCCCCCATTCTTTGGTCAGAGGGATGACATATGCAATCATACCCCCTAGTTTTCAAGCTTAATTTTACTGTAATTATATATTCAATAGTTCTTCTTTTTGTATCTCATCTTGTACCAGTAAGAGTTATCCACTAATTTTGTAGAGCGGAGCAAACTACGTTGTACTAAAAAAAAAATAATAATTACACACGACCCATACTCGAAAAGCTCCACACGCTGTCTAGCAAACAAAATTACACATTGCACTGCATGATCTAATAATCTCGCGCTCCTGCGACAATAATGTACACGATTTGAGTTTGAGAAACATGCTTGAACAGCTTGCAGCTTGAACAGTTGACGAAGCAAGTTGGCGTTCATCATGTCTCATCTGAAGAAAAGATGATCACGTCACTCTTTTCACCATCCACATCCATGGTGACTGAGGATTCAGGTTCGATTTTGTCTACTTTGTTTCTTTTATTTATTTGTTTATTTATGTGTGTTTCTTTTTATTCTCTTTTCATATTTATTTGATGTAGCCTGTGACTTCTATTTGATTTTATTGTTTTCATTTTCGAATGCTTACATTTCATATGTAGTATAAATATCAGTGTTCATACAGGTTCCTCAAATCCTGAAAAGTACTTGAATTTCATTTAATAAAATTCAAGTATTCACCAAGCATTTGACAGGCAAAATCAATGTGTTGATTCCCCCCCCCCCCCCCCCTTAGACAGTGGTTAAAGTAGAGCGCTATAATACATCAGTATGCATACCGGTAAGAAAAAAACTGACAGTATGGCATATCAACAAACTAAAAAAAAAATCTAGTGGGGGAAAAATGATATAAATGTTTGACTTTAGTGTCTCTGCATAGCGCAAGTATGTTTCACCTCAGGTCAAGCCTTTGTTCTCCGGAAGCATTTCCCTATAAGCCACTGTACCTACTAATTTTATGAAGCACTTGTGTGTTGGAAATCGTACCAGTCAAATCAATTCTGACAGTTTGGACAAAACAAAAACGTCAGACCTACAAAAAGAAGTCGGCAACAAGCCCAAACTAAATCAGTAAACTTCTCATCAACCAGGACCTTCAATCTGGACATGAACATTATTAATTTTGTTGATGGTTGGAATAAACAACAATAATAATATCTGGAATACAAAGAGATACATGAGCCCTTCAGTGGGTATATTCCTGTTTGAAAGCACCCAAAAACTTCAACAGTCACAAAAAAAAAAAAAAAAAAAAAAGTTACGTCTAATTTATTATTTCATTGTGCAACATTAAAACACTTGGAATATATTGTAGATGGCATTTAAAAACAATAAATGTGGAAAATAATTGAACTGCATACGTTTTAAAAAGTGGGCTGAGACATGACAAATTAAATTCATAATCTTATGTGTTTTCTGTGCTTTAACTATTCTTCTATTTTAACTTGCAAATATTTTATTTATATATTTATTTATTTATTTTATAAACTGAGGCTCATTGATAAACTACAATGTTTATTTGTATATTTGCCTGTCAGATGTTTGGTGTTTGGACTTTCTTCAGTTTATCTATTTATGTTTAAGCATTTTCATTTAGCATTAACACACTGCAAATTTATAACACATAACATGATTTATATAAAGGAGCAAAGAAAATACTTTTGATCATTAAAAGCATTAGTACATTTAACTGTATAATATACTAACTAAGACTGCATTGTTTTCAATGCATTGGTACGTGGGTGGAATTTGTTTAATTACAATCGGCATATGATGTCCTTTTTAAATTTTGTTCATTGAAAATGTATTGCAATATTTTTAAAAAATGGACTTGCCAATTGTGTTTTACCTCATTTTCTTCCCAATCTGAGATGCCCAATTTTACACCTGGCTCACCGCTGCAACCCCCATGCTGACTCAGGAGAGATGAAGATGAACACACTCATCCCCTGAAACGTGTCGTCAGCCATCTGTTTTTCACTCTGTAGCCCTGCCATGCAACTATCGGCGTGATCCTGGTATATTTGAAGGTATGCGCCAAGCACAAAACCGGGTTTGTAAAAGGACTCTGCGCACATTACCATTCCAGCACTGACTACAAACAGGAAACAGTGGGAAACATGGGTAGCATGCAACGTGTCCATCCACATTTGGATGTGAATGATGCAAGGTACACCCAGCAACAGCAACCCTGATATATAGACAAAGATATGCTGAAAGTGTGGACCGGCCTCGGCACACATATGAGGAGATCAGCAATGAGCAAGCCGTGTCCAGGTATTGTCTCGACCAAGACATGCTGACTCATCTTTGTCACATGCTGCAGGATGACCTGGCCAGAACAAGCCTGCGCAGTCATGCCTTGTCTGAGCAATTGGTAGTGTCTGTCTGTATATGTATCCTGGCTACCGTGGCCTTCCAGAAGATAGCAGGTGATACAGTGGGGATCACCCACTCAGCTGTGTCCCGCCACCTCGAGAGGTTCATATCCCCGTTGCTGTGACTTGCTGAGGAACATATTAAATTCCCCAGTACCAGAGCAAACAGTGAGGCGATAATGCAGGGTTTTTATGAGGTCATGCACTTGCCGCATGTGGTAGGTGTAATTGACTGCACCCATATTGCTCTATTTGGAATAGTGAGAAATTGAAATAGCTATTCCATGCTATGTAAACTCAGTATTCTGAATGAATCCGTCCGTATTGTAGATACCAGTATTCCAAAAACATTATACAGAATAACCACTTAGTATTAAGATATTATCGGAATACTAGCCCTTCTAAAAAACAGTTTATTTCTAGACACATGAGTCGCTATTTTTTAATCTATAATATATAAGATGATGGCTTGTGTGCCCAACAAAGCCTTTGCAAAAACTGTGCACAAATATATTATTACTTAGGCACATCAATGGGGGGTGGCTATGGCCAAGAAGTGGAGTCGTGTGAAGAATGGCGTAGTTATGGCTTAGAATTAGTTTTCTAATGCACTGATTGTTTCACCTGAGTTCACTTCATCATTATCTGTAATAAGGAAAACAAATATTTAGTTCATGAAATAGTATCTGTTTATAAAAGAAAGCTCATCATGAACTTGACAGTATTTATTGATTGACATTTGACAACAGCCAATAACTGGGCTCTACTCACTGATTGGCAGACAAAGGCATCTGGGGCGGGTTTAGTATCAACTATGAATCTTAACTGGTCGTACCGTCTACATTTTAAAATGAGTGTCCAAAATAAATCAAAACATGCTACAATCATTACTGCAGGGGATCATGTAAAATAATTTGGAAGCCAAATATAAACCAAGTAGTAGTATGAGCAGAAAAATATATAAAAAACACCACAGCACAAAAAAATGTATAAATTAAATATGTCAGTAATTTCAGATACTTCACGTTTACATTTTTTAATCTAGATATATTGTCCCGCTACAGACCCATCTCCAGCTCAGTGTCTGTCAATTTCAACAAACTCTGTGGATGAGGACAGAGCCGTGTCTAAATACAGACAGGTATTTACACGGCAGAGACAGGGAAGGAAGAAAGACAGCATTTCACAATAGTTTTTGAGTTATTGTTGCATACAATGACACTTAACACCAGAACAGGTTTTTTTTTTTTTTTTAATAACAATAACAGAAACGCAACAATCAGAGCAATCCTCTGGATTTCAGGGCTTTAAATATTTATGCACTATCATGAAATTTAAGATTTCTTAAATGTTGTGACCATGAAATTTATGAAAATGTACCATGCATTTGGTAGGGCCCTACCTATAAGAGTAAAATCAGATACAAAATACAGTTATAGTTAGGAGCAGTAGTTGAATGCGACAAGATATGAAGCAGTTCAGTGCAGGTACAAGCTGATGCAAGAACTGGTACAATTGGGTGCCATATAGTCCAGTATAGTTGAGAGTTTAAAAATGCTGACTGAATATGCATTATAAGCCAAATACTGTATAACGGCAATAAATAAATAAATACATTATTTTGGTGTGTTAATGTGGAATAATAAGAACCAGCAATAAAACCTTAAGCAAGAGCTGTACACGTTAACAGCACAATAGCATTTAGATGGACAGCAGGAGGCAGGATTTTATTGCCACCAGCAAATCACTTTTTTTTTTTTTTTCCTGGAAGTATTTTAGTCGCAATACCTCTTTTTTTTTTAAATGTAGCAAACATGAAGACTCCTCTAGGCATCCATTGGGAGGAACTCTGAGGACTCATCAAAACGATATTGGGAGCAATGTGACTAAACTTATGCATCTGATTTTGCAATGCCACTATGCTTTTTTCTTTTAAAATACCTGTACATTAGACATTCATGTGTGCACATAAATCCTTTAGGACAGCAATATTTAAAAATGAGAGAAACATTCAGATAAATATTATTTAGGAGGCATGCAATTTTTTTTTTTTTTTGTAGAACTTTTAATTTGGTACAAAACATTCGCCATGGCTTACCCAGGGTAAGATGGAAAAAAAGGCAAACATTTACTTTTCTTCAATATTTTAACAGCTTCTAATGAAAACCTGACACCATTTATATTTATTTATTGCCATGATTCATGCATTTTAGAATAATGTTTTGCATATAACACATATCAGCTTGTATGAATCATTCAGATTTAATGCTAATTTAATTTGAATTAACCCATTTCAAATAATTGAATCACATTTGCATATCTGGCTTACATCTAAGGTTGCAACAAGTAACCTTGTACAGCCAAACAGAGTCATAAATCCACCTTGGCTGTGTGTCCTCTTGACTGCAGTTTAAACATGATTTAATCAGTCAGCAAGTGGATTTCTGCATTGCAACAGCCAAGCAGTACGGAAGCCAACACAAATACATAAAACCAAATAAAATGTGCTTTTCAGTAGTAGAGAGGATTAAATACTGGGCACACAGCTCATTGGAGGAAATTGCTTTTTTTTATCAGTACTGCTGAGTACCAGGAGGGAAACAATGTGCAGCCAGCCCATTAACAACACTCAGAGCATTGCCACCATAGAGAGGGTTATTGGCTAACCACTGGGCAACCAATTAAATGCTGTGAATAAGTCCTAAACCAAACAGCAAGGGGCCTGTTTGTGACACAGTGGTATCATGGCTAAAGTGGAAAGCTTGATGAGGGGGAAGTGTTTGCATCATAGGACAATATATGTAATTATGACACAATACAATCAGCTAATAAGAATAAACAATATAATGACTGACTTTTCTTTAGAAATTGTAAACACATACCGCCTGTTATCTGTAGACTGCTAAAGCCATTGTATTTACATAAAAATCCAGAATCGGTTCAAAGTTTCCTAATGTTCATTTAATCAACTCTACCATGACATTTAAGTTTTCATGATTTGAACATTTATAGTAGGGAGTTGAAAACCACAGTCGGCTTAAAACATGATGTCAAGTATTTATCCTGTTCAGCCGTATGCCCCAATGATATTTCATCTGTGAATTCTGTTTTCTGTTTTGTTGAGGATACATTTCTTCACTTCGTTCAGAAGGCAATAGAACAGTTTTATTTGCAATAATTCTGAAAATACTATGGTATGTAAATAAAACATGTATTGTTAAAACATTTTTTTATTAATTTGAATTCATTACTAAACAGTAAACCAATAAATGAAATGTGAAAACGGTGAAGTTTGGGAAAAACAAATTGGATGGCAATAGGGTGTGCAAGAATTCAAAATCCAACCAGACCCAATTTTTAGAACTGCGTTATTTTCTAAACCTGAAGAATATTAATAATTTTTTTTTTTATGGTTTGTGGATGCAGTGAAACTGGAAGGTTCGCTAAAACAATAAATAGTTTCATACACTTCTGCAAATGTGGAAACAGTAATTATTTTTTTTTTAACTAATTCAGTAATTAATTCCATATGGCAATTCCAAGTCCAAAACTTTTATAACCAGCTTTTATAATTTGATTTCATTGTACTTTTCTCTGCTTCACTACTCAGTTTTATTAATGCTGTGTATTACTCTTATTCATGCCAAAAATTGTGAGGTGATATTAAAATTCTATTATAAGTCATATAGTTAATCACATCAGTACTATGGGCCAATAAAGACAAAGGGCCTGATTTACAAAGCGGCGGTAAATTGGGTAGAATTGCAGGAGAAATATTGAGATGACTGCACTTGATATTTCTCAAAGTGTCATGCCCGACTTACTAACTAATTAGAAACCAAAATACCAGTCAGAAAAATTATAATTAGCATAGCATTAGTGTGGGTGGCAACAGTTGTGAAGTTGCACACAGTATTTATTCTATTGACAACAGGTGAAGGGGCTTACTTACTGGTGGCAGCAGGGATAAATATATGAGAGAGAAAGAGATAGAGTGGTGTAAAAAGACAAAGGAGGAAATAAATGAAAACAAAACCAAAACAAAAAAGTAATTCACTGTATAAATAGGTGCCAGAATGAGAACTCAATTCAACTGTTTGACACTGTTACAAGGTTCATCAAGACTCATTGTTACAATGTAACCTCACAACTTTGTCAAAGCCAGAAAAGTACATTATAGTTATGTTTAGTTACAATTTTAGTAAATATGCTTAATTAAAACTGTGATAAATCTTGTAACATTGTGTCAAATAAATGTATTTAAAGGTCAGTGGGGTGGAGGTTTTCAGTAGTATTGTGTTATACTCACTTAGTTTTATTACATGCATTATTTTCATTCCAAATGAAACCTGGAACAGGTGGTTTTATCAACATAGATAGGTATTGATCTTAAGGTATGTGAAATCAGTCAATTGGGCTTGTTTGTTTTATCAGCACTATGGTGCTCTCGCCTATTTATAATAATAATAATAATAATAATAATAATAATAATAATAATAATAATAATAATAATAATAATTCATTCGGCTGAATTAGTTGTTTTACATACAAATTCATGTCTGTTACCCAGGACCCTTTTGTCAACAGTCCAGAGCCCTAAACACACTACTCCACACTGCGTACATGTATTATTAGCTTCATAAATATGAGGGCATATTAAATAACATTAATGTATTCTCTGTACACCTTACAATATGTAAAAATATAGATATGTACAATATGCTTAAAGAGTACAGCAGTAAAATCTAAAGAACACCTAGCAGTTTTTTTTTTTTTTTAGTCTCTGCTACATGTAATACAAAACAAACCATGCCGATGCGTTGATAATAAAATATTATTTTAAATTAAAACTAAATTATTTCAGCTTATTGTCTTTTTATCTTAGTTTACTTACAATTAGCCCAAAATAAATCATAGTGACGCATTAACACTAGAACGACCGCATTTTGAGGCATACCTAAAAATACTATGACCCATCAATTGACTGGAGTATTAAAAACAACATAAACATTATAATGAAAGGACAAACAATTGCATATAAGTTGTAGTTTTATTCAGGAACATCATATAAAGCATCTACACAACTGTAACATAAATATACAGACATTTCAACATAAAGAGCAACCTCAAAAAAATGTTTAAAAAAATGAAATAAATGAATATTTGAAAATAAATAAGTGTATGTACAGGCATATCATGTACATACAAAATTGTACAACTGAAACGACGTAAATAAATATAAAAAATGGCTTTATATTGCCTACATAACAAAGTGCATAGACGCAACTGAAGCGTTGCTTTGATACACAGACATACTAGAATAGAATGACATGAATAAATAAACATTTGAACAGAATGGGCTTCATTTACAATTGTTTACAAAGTCTAGTGCTGGAACAAATCACACAGATTACGCTTTTCAACATTTGCAGTGCACTTACCGCAGACTGTCTTTGTGCATTTGGCACAGCTATCAACAGTAATCCAGGCTTCTGGCACCAAATTCTCCAAGGACATGAAAAGCTTCTAATTTCTCCAAGGGTGTTGACCAGGAGTCATCTTGTAGTTGTCGGTGGGCTTCTGCTTCAGTGCAACATTGTATGTGTTGAAGCATATGCATGTCAATCAACAGACGAAAAGCATTCAGTGTGCTCTCATCAATGTTGCATTTTGCATATGCCATGGGCCCTGGAACTTCCCTCAAAATATTATGTTCACCCCTTCTACCCGCAACATCAGGACCGGGATTTACAGTGCTCCAAACAGTGTCATCATTACCAGCCTCTTGAGTGCCAGGTGGTGCTGGCACTGCCGCTGGAGAAGCGGTTGCCTCAGGTGAAGTAGCAGCTGGATCAGGTGCAGGGGCTGATGCAGGTGAAGTGGCTGGCATTCTTGCAGGGGCTGATTGCTTCTTCTCTCACAGGATCTTCTGCACCCTCTGCACCCTGGCACTTCACTGGCATCCTCCTCACATCCTCCTCATTGTCACTGCTGCTGGAAGATTTATCTTCGCAAACCCAGTTATAGATGGTTTATAACCATGCAATAGCCATAGACAGAATTACATTTTTATGAAGGGGACAGTTTTTAGCTAGCTATTGTACTTTGCTGTGTTTAAACATAATTCCATCTATGACTCCAGTAACACCAGTGTGGTTACAATTTAACAATGCAGTATAACCTAAACTACAACTGTGAGGTAGGTTCTTTTACTATTTTAGTCTGGTTGTGTGCGTTACCTATGTCCGCCCAGTCACCTTATTTGATCTCTTATCTGATCTACCTATCTGTCTACTTAACTTAACCCTTAATTGAAGTAATAATTTGCTTAATTTGCTTTTTAAATTGTGTAACTTGCAAAAAGTTGGAGAATTCAAGTTCCTTACACAATTGTATGCTTAAAGTCAAACAAAACCCTAGAAATAATTTATATTAAAAACACAACTTACAGTTATGTAACAATAACCTGCTATTTAGAAATTACGTCTGAAGCCTACAGTAACAATAACACGCAATTAAAGTACCGATTTCAGCGATCGTGGGCACTGCCATCTTGACGTGACGTAGCACCTGCACTGGAAGTAGCCGAGCAGCGAGAGAATGCAAAATACGCTGCTCCGTACTGTTCGTTAAAAAAGTTATTTCTTGTTTTTGAAGCAATAAAGGTGCATTTGATTTTACACTGTTGTCTTTTTTGTTTGTTTGTTTTGCAAGACTGCAATAATAATAACACCAAATTTGTAGAAATGTTTTCAGTAGAGACTGTCCTGTGATAGTTCCATCTCATTCAGCTTTAACCTGACTGCTTGTGGTGAGCTGTCATCTGTGGTGCCTTGTGGGAAGTGTAGTGCCCAGACTGTAATCCGATCCTGTTTTTTGATCCCATTAGTACAACCGGCTCTTGATTTATGTAATGGTTTGTTAATTACAGAATGGTTCAAGATAAGATGAAAAGGCAGTATGACTACAATCGAAAGTGGAAAATGGCAAAGTGATCAATCTCCTGTGGAGGACTGGTTTTCAAAGATCTACCGGTATTCAGTGATAATGATAATGACCATGATCAAACTACTACTCATTCTACTGGTAACGTCTTAGACTCAAGCCTTACAGAGTCTGACAGTCACCATTGTGAAGCAAGTATTGAAAACCCAATCTGCAGTAGCAGCTCCCAATCTAACAAACAACCAGACAGTGATAGTGAGAATGAAGAATGGAGCTGGGATTTGATTGAACATATGACACTGTCATCAGATTCAGATGATACAGAGCAAAACTGTGATGTAACACTTGTAGAAGGCTAGCAACAATGCAGTTGATGGTTTCAATAAACTTTTAAAGACATACCATGACAGTTTGCCCACCACAGCTAGAACATTGCTAAAATCTGCAACAAATGTACCAATAGAGATCAAATCAGGAATGCAATATGGGGTTAAGGAAGAATTGATGAAGAACAATGGGAAATATTCATCAGAAACCAGAAAAAATGTGGATGTTTGAAAATATCTTCATACATAGATTGTGTGCCTCTGTTTAAAAGTCAACATGGCCAAAAAAGGTTTTTTCCAGTGGCACTCACATGCACCAATACAAAAACAACCAACTTAAGTCTTTTTACAGGACACTGTCGGAGACTTGAACCAAGTAATTTGGTTTAGAGTGTGATGGCAAGACAGTGCCAGTGAAATGGAGGTATATTGTCTGTGATGCACCTCCTAGGTCAGTGTCAAAGTTCACCAAGTTGTATTCTGACTACTTTGACTGCGACAGATGTGAACAGAAAGGTGTGTGGTTGGGAAGAATAACTTACCAAGACATCAACTTCATTCATCAGACTGATCAGTCATTCAGAGATCAGGCACAGGAAGAATACCACCATGATTTGGCTCCCTTTTGCAATTTGCAGATAGACATGATAAAGCAGTTTCCTCTGGACTACATGCACCTGGGATGTCCAGGAGTTCAAAAATGGGTGGTTCTGCACTGGAAGAGGGGACCCAGAACAGTTAGAATGTTTGCACAACAGAACACAAAGCTAATGGGGCTACGAAATTCTGTCCAAAACATCTTTGCAAGAAAGCCAAGATTTTGGTGTTAATTTGTTCCTGCAATATTTTACCAAAATGTTACCACATCCAAAGTGTAACGTTGTGGCAACATTGCTGCAACATTAAATTGTTAGCTGGGGAGATAAATGAGCGAGCAAGCATGTAAATCGATGACAGCTAGAATGCAAAAACCTCCAGTTTAACTGTGTCTGATGGACTATTTTTTCTCCAAAGCAGAAGACTATACAATAAAAATGTATTTTTTATAATTTTATAAGCAGGAGAACACACTCCAGGGCTTGTGGGTTGTGTTGCATTAACATATGGCTTTGCTGGCATGAAGGCAAAAGAAAACATTAAAAACATGTTAACATTTTGCTGCCCAGTGTCCAACAGGGATATCATGGTATACCGGTTTTATGGTAAACCGTGGTATAAACTGCCATGGTTTTGAAACTGCAACCATTTTTCTATACCATGATTACCGAGTTCTCGGTATCGGCGTGTTTTTTTTATTCACCGTTTGTCCATCTGTGGCATTTTGGGGTTTTGTTTGTTTGTTTCCTGATAATTTTAGTTTATAAATGAGCAAGACAGTGATGCAGCAATTGTTTCAGCCAGTTGTCATGCGGGTGCTGGCATTTAGCATTTCAACCAATTGGCACTAAGCAATACTATGCAAGGGAGGGCGTTCATGGTATCAAACTATCGCTGATAGAATTAATGTTGCCAAGATTGTATCGTATTGCTACTGCATCATAAAGAAAATACAGCTGCATTAGGATTACATCTTTCTACCACTGAATATGTTCTTTAAAAAGTCACGCAAGAGAAGTGGCTTATGAAAAGTAAGTACACAACTTTCTAATTATGCATATTAATTAGGTAAGCAACCTAGGTTTTATTTTCCCTCTTGAAAACCAAGCTGTTAGGCAAAAAAAGAAAGTTTTTACCACATTTTGTTTTTTTAATTGTTTTTAATGGAATCACTATAATTGTTTCGAAGTAGAACACACAGTCTGCACTGTGATCCACAAGAGGAAATTTGAATTGTGAATTTTCATTTATGCAGATCTAGACAATGTCTGACTGCCTAATGAACATTTCTGATTAAAATATAAATCTTCATATCTGCAGCATGTCTGCCTTGCTGTTCCATTTAACTCAGATACTTCTTGTTAAAATAACTTAAATACATTAACATATTTTTTAAATAGACATTTAAAAACAGATTACAAAAAAATACATTATACCATGGTATGACGATAACCATGGTATATTTTTAATATAATTTTATACCGTGACATCCCTAATGTCCAATATATTTTACATTGAGAAAATAGGCTTTAAATAGGTATGGGAAAGAGATTTTTACGTATTTTTACTGTGACAAAATCATATCCTTACTGTGACAAGATGCAACTGGCATGGTGTACAAAGTGATTGTCCAAACAGTGTTTATTTCCCCCAAAAAATCTGTGTTTATTTGAAATTAAATCATAAAGCCCCCCTCTACCAGCGATGGTGGTGGGGGGGGTGGGGGGTAATCTGAAACATAACCAAACATCAATAACAATTGTAATCTACAGTTCATGAAACTGTGCTCTTCAAAATCCGGTGGTGGTGGTGCATGTCTGTGCTGTGCAGTGAAGGTAGTGCTCAGGTGTGAATGCTGGCTCTGTGGCGTAGCTCCTGTTTCTAGTGATGGGACTGAAGCCTCAGCTGATTCAACCCCACATGAATAGTGTTACGAAGTAAAGATTCATGTGGTTCATGTGAACCATAGGTTTACTGCACTGTGTTTACTTTTCTTTTTAAACAGTTGAAGAAGGGCTTTGCTTGAAATGTCCTGAAAATAATTTTTTTTTTTAATCTTTTAAACCTTTTGTGGGAAAACAACATGTCAAAAACGTTTTTTATATGCAAAGGAAATTTGTACGTTTATACATGAATTATATGATTTATATATATATATATATATATATATATATATATATATATATATATATATATATATATATACACACACAGACACACACACACTCAGTCACAGTCTTTAGTCCGAAACATTGCTGTTTTTATTCTGTTTTGCCAAGTATTCTCATAATTGAGATTTTGATAAATAATCAACTATTGGTGTTGCACCTTCATTTCTTAAATTTTCTAGACTTACAGGTCATACAATACAGATAAGTGACTAAATAACAGTATGTAACACAATTTTTGTTCCTGGGTAGTAAGTGTTATTTCCTAATTGCTTATGCCTCAAAAGTATAGAAAATGGCTATTATTTCCCACAAACTTTGCTTTTGTGACCAGGACAGTGATATTTCAAAATATCACTATTTCCAATGGGAAAACGGGCAAATGTGTGTCTTTTCGTTCACATAAAGTCAGAAAAAAACAACATATGAATCCAAATTAACATGTATTTATACTAAAGTAATACAAAAATGACTACAAAAGATTTAGAAGTGATAGTTTTTCGAGATTTACGATTATACTGTAAATACAGTATAATCGTAAATCTCGAAAAACTACTCATACATTATACATGTTAATTTGGATTCATATGTTGTTTTTCTCTGACTTTATGTGAAAAAGTAATGCAGTTCACATGTCTTGTATTTGAACTACAACAGCCCATCTCTTAAGAGCAACTATAAGTCTTTTGTCTCATAATGGAGGAGTTTTTTTCCCATTTTTTTCCAGTAAAATGATCTATGGACAGAGGTCTTTACATTTTTTTTTAATTAATCAAATCTTTACAATTCAATTTAGCAGCAAACAAAACATTGCATAAACTATGTACAAGCAGAGCACCTTATGTTTTTAAATCAAACAAAAAAAGCATTAAGTATGTACAAACAGAGCTCTTTATGGACATTATTTGTTAAAAAAAAAAAAAAAAAACCTTCCATCTATTATAAGTATATAATGATACTATTTTTCACCTCTCTAATTTACAGCTAGAGTTATATATACTACATGCACCACCAAAGAATCTGCTTGTAAGTGTTAACCTTTAGGTTGAATTTCAAGGAGACTTTTCTCCTCCTTCTTTTCTCTATCTTTAACACAATCTCTACCAGCATATCAATCAATTTTGTGATGCGCTGTCACCTGATTTGTTAATCAATTCATCCTGCCTCTATAAAACACTCCCATTTCTAGCAATCTCGCTCTTTTGAGCTTTGTTTGTTTGCTGTCGATTCCTTGTGATCATTTGACCATTTTGCTTATCGTTTATTATCCCTGCTCATTTCTGGCTGATGACTACCTCTCCTTGGATCTACCTTTGCTTACGGACTTTCGACTCCTCTTGCAGATTACCACTCTATATTTTTTGCCTCAGAAATAGATTCACCAGCTGGTGATTCATCTCCTTCCGACGTGGAGGACTGCCTTTCTCCTTCCCTGGTACCGCCGCATCAAACCCTCCTTGAGAAGAGAGCATCACCCAGCCTACTGACAGCAAAGTGCCTTTACTACAAGGATTAGCCAACTATCAAGTTCCTGAAGGCTATCCCAGCTGGGTTAGTAGTATAAATTCAATGATTCTACACAATCAATGTTCCCTGCACTACATTACCCTAACTGACGCCATCAAAGCTATCAAGATGGCAGGACGTGGGGCATGGCTAGCAAAAGTGGACATTTCAGATGCTTTTAAAATCATGCCCATTCACCCATCCCTCCCTCACTGGAAAGGACTGTACTATTTTACCACGCAATTGACATTTGGCTGCCATAGCAGCCTGTGGAAGGGGTGTGGGTAATTCACTGACTAGGAGACAGACAGGTGTACTTGAAAACACCACACAGGTGCCCAGTTTTATTTGCAAACAGTTCTTGCTTTTTCCGGCAGAGGGTACTGTTGACCGTGGGCTGCCTATCAACGATGATAGACAGCACCACGGAAATACCACAGCTGGTACGTGAACAGCAAGTGCACTCGCAGGTGCTCAAAGAAATAATAATGAAAACAGAAGGCGAAAAGAACAATGGAAAATAAAACAGTAATAAAACTACAAATAAAAGGTGTTGCACTCCGCACGACCCGGCTCACCGTCCTACTCTGTAGGCTAACTAGCCTGTTCTGTCACAATACGCCGGGGTCTGCCCAAGGGTTCCCCGCTCTCTCTGTCTCGCTATGAAACTCTTTGTTTCGCAAGATTCCCGGTCCTGGATCAGAGCTTCCGCACTCTCGTTGCGTCTAAGTGGGCAGACCTGAGGAAACAATGGAGCGTTAATTTATAGGGCTAACAATCTCCCAAGAGGCGCCTCTCAGCCATTCAGAGAGGGGGAAAGTCCACACACCCACTTTCCCACCTCCCCGTGTCACTGTCATGACTCACAGGCGGTTGTTGGATGACTGCCGCCCTCTTCCTGCAGCCCGTGAACACGCCAGCAGAGTCAGTACAGATCTCTCCCTGTTACACAGCCCCAAAATGTTTGACAGCCTGTCAGAAGCATTATGCTGGATACTGCTCAATACCAACAGAGTACCGTTTGTGCTTCACTTGTTAGAAGACTTACTCCTCACCTCCCCTCCCTCTCACCCTCCGGAGAAAGCAATATCAGCTCTCCGCTCTCGCTTCAAATCAGTAGGAGTTCCTCTGTCAGAAGAAAAAACTATCGAGCCATTCATTACTCTGGATTCAGTGAAGTTCAAGGCCCGTCTCCTACAAATCAAGTTGGAAAGAACACGCCTCCTCATAAGGAACTTTCAGCTATTGCAGTTCATAACAAAAAGAAAACACCTGTTTCTTCTTGGTCATTTCAATTACGCCTTAACACTAGAATCACCAAGACAGTCTTTTGAACAGTTTTAGCAATGAAAATTAAAATTTCATGTCAGTTCTTAAGTGTTACTAAATATGTGAATTAAATCCCCATATGTGTTTCAGCTCCAGAATCATAAAAATGAATACGTTAAAAGCACTTATTCCTTAAAATGCCAGAGCAGCTATGTTAAGCTCGTATTGAAATCAATAAAACATAGACAATTTAGTCTGGCCTTTGTGATACAATCAAGTCATTGTGAAAGAATGTATTATAAACCTGTTGAGTGCTTGAAACACTGATGGAAGTCATTCTACACATCATATATTACTATTATTATTATAAGCTCTCTGCTAAGTCACCATCAGGACTGATGCTAAACGAAAGCCAGAGACCTTTTTTTTATAATGTTTTGGACGTGGCTTTTGTTTTGTACAAGGAATGCACCATGAACACAATCTCATCTAGTCCCGAAGCTGTTTTAAAATATAGACGCCAAATGAACTGCTGTGGCGACTGTAACTAGTTAGAAATGTTGGCGGTTCTTGTGTTAAGAAACATCCCCCAGGGGAGGACATTCATTTCCCGTCTGCTGGCCCTGACACCCACCACCAGCAGCCTCAACGTGAACATTTCTGTTTCTATGGAAGCAATGAAGGACATAAAAATGTGGACAACTCTACTGCAGTACTGGAATGGGCTATTCATGGATGCTTCTCATCTAGGCCATGGGGCAATCCTGGCCAATCAATGTTTTTTCTGCCAGTGGCCCCCTGAAATAGCAGTTCTACCACTGGAACAGAAATCCACTGCATTATTGGAATTGTACCCAATAGTTGCTGCTGCTTTCATCTGGAGCAAAATCATGGTCTAGAAAATCAATTCCGTTCTATAGCAACAATACAGCCACAGTCTTGAAAAATCAATAAAGGCTGATCTTCAGTACCATTCATTATGAAATTACAGCGAAGGCTCATTTGGCTATCTGTGTCTAATAATTTCTTAATTCAAGCCAGGCATGTGCCCTGTTCCTGTAATAATGTTGCCGATGCTCTCTCCCTTTTGCAGATCTGCCGATTCCACCAGATCATGCCAACAGCATCGCCTCTCTGTCTGCAACCTCCTGCCTTCCATCACCTTATCATGGAGTAAATTAATCCCTTTCCAGTTTACTTCTTTTTGCTCAGGGCTACATGACAGTAGCTCTGGCTCCAGCAACCAGCTCATCATACAGAACAGCATGGAATTCATACTCCTGATTCATACTCCCGAATCATCCCGGCACAGTTCAACCACAACGGGATCCTGGCATTCATTGTGCAGCTCTGGGACATCCTCCAGCTGTCACTCACTAACATTATATCATATCTGTCTGGGATTCAACACCATTACCGACTCTAATGCATCCCAGCACCCACCCTCCTTTCACTTCCTGCAGCCAGCCTGAGTCCCTCCCACCAACTTCTCCTATCAGGATGCTGATCATGATGGACACCCTCCTTAAGATGGTTTCCATCCTCCATCATGGATGATTCAATCCAGCAGATGACATCGTAATGGAAGAAATCTGCTTAACTGCCTTCTTCGGGTTTGTAAGATGAGCAGAGTTCACGGTCGCATCCTTTCCCAGCTTCCAAGCTGCAGGAATCAGAGTGAGCAACCTCTCCTGCAATCAAGACCAGCATTTTCTGCTGTTTTTGAGGACATCAAAAAACAATAAATTAGTTCTGGACAATGTATTCGATTTTCAAAGATTAACTCTCCCCTTTGCCCCAACAGTTGTCTGGCAAAACTCATTGCTCTCAAGAAACCCAGTCACTCAGATCCGCTGTTTACTGAATGCTCAAGGAACATTGCCACTAGGAATTGGTTTTCATCTAATCTGTCCTCTCTCATAACTAAAGCAGGTCTGCCGCAGCACTTCTTCACTCCTCCCTCCTTTAGAATCGGAGGTGTAACTTCAGCTTCCAGAGCAGGACTAAATCAACATATTATTAAAACTTGAGGTTGCTGGACTTCATCAGCAGTTGAGATGTACATTCAAACGTCTGTATCAGACATTATTTCAGCCCTGCTATCCCTAGCTAGCTTGCCTGGAGTAGGGGCGCCCTCTCCGCCAGGACTACCAGAGGTGTCCACCTTAAAGTAAAAAGAAAGGTGGTTTTTCCTCTCTGCTGCGAGGATGGCTTTTTTCTAGGTTGTCTTACTAATCTTGCTATGTCCTGTTTGTCTTCTATTCTATAGTGTTGTACAGGGCGCAGTCTTCTTTCCCTTTACAGGTGATATTGATCACCTCCCCTAGCTTTTCAGACATCCGGCATTTACGCTCTCTAGCCAGTGGGACCCCCAGCCACAATCATCTTACCTTTCGCATTATGTGCTCTATTCTGCTATGTTTCCATCTATACTGGACCTTTAGTTCCTCTACTCTCTCAAACTTTATAATTATACTAACACCTGTTTCCTTAGAGTTCAGTCTGTGGGCCTCTTCTTTTTATTTTCTTCTCACAAGTACATTCGGTCCCGTTATGTCGGGGCCATTCTCCTCCCCCTGTTGGTTTGCATCCGCATCCAAGCCGCCGCGGCTCTCCTGTGAATAAGGGATTAACATTGTGCTTTCTATGTCTCGGGGGTCATCCAACCAACCTTCAATCACCAAAGTTTGTGATCACGACTCACAAAACTTTGTCTCTTCTTTATTTATCCTAGTGGCTGCTGATGATGGGGGGATCGGGATTATTGAAACGACTCTGTGTCTAGGTGAAGATGTGTGTGCCTTGAAGAATAAGAAGCAGCTTTTGGGAACAGGGTTTTGAGTGCGCAGTAGAGCAGCAGACTCCACAGGCGTTAGCTCCTAATCCACCAAAGATCCTGTTGAAGAGGTCCACATCTGATTCCGCCCAGTTGACGATGAGGTTGTCAATTTCGAGAATTGAGACTGCTTTGGCTGAAAAGCACTTATGATATTCGTAGAATATTGATTTTTTAATAAAAAAAAAAAAATAAAAAAATGCTGAGTCTGTTGCGACTGTTAGTTATGTTAAAAGTGTGCTGTATTTACAGATACAAATAAAACTAATGATGCAAAAGTATTGAAAGAAAATAAGGTAAAACAATGAGTCACATGTAAAATATAGTAATGAGCTTTAATAATAATAATAATAATAATACTAATAATAATAAAACTGCATATTAAACAAGAATATTACCTATGTTTTTTGGGGACTGGTGGCAGGTCTGGTAGTTTTCGAATCCGATTTCACAATGAAGGGAGTTATATTATAATAAAGTATAACAAATAAAAAACACCAACAAACAACATTTCCATTTACTGGTAAGAGGTTCTGTATAACATTTGCAATTCAATGATCGCCCACGATATATTCTATTATGTTTTATTGATAAACACATTTTATCAGAAAGGAAGTTTTAAACATATACCGTTTTAAGAAAATGTAAGCATATATAGAACAAGACAAAATAACCTGAGCTTGTTTACTCTCCATTGCCTTTGAAATTATTTAATCCCTCTGTGCTAAGTGAATGGAACATGTTCTAACTGGATTATTATCCTCAATCAAAAGTAAAATATCATGAACTCTGACAAAGGTGACATCCCTGTTGTTTGTACTACTCTTTCAAGACGGCATGTGAACATTTCAGGATCTTCAAAACTGTGAGATTTCTTTATAAAAAAAGGGGGTTACACCAGGGGTTCCCAAAGTTTTGGTGATGGATGGCCAATTTCCGGAGGTTGCATGTGATGGGGGGCCGCACAAGAAAATGTACCACTCATGAAACCGAAATATGTCCCGAATCTTACTACCAGTGCAACACCAGCAGCTTTGAAATGTGTTTGTATTTTATCCGGTGTGTGGCAGGCTGGCGAGTGGAAAGAGGCCCAGAGACAGACTGCAGTTCCAAAAAACAACTATTTTATTATAAATAAACACAAAAATGAAAGGGCACAAGGGCCAAAACAAAGCAATTTAAACACAAAGAAAGACAAAAAGCAAAACTTACAAAAATAACAATTTCCAGGCTGGGCAATGCCTTCACTGGATTCAAACTTTCCAAACAACCAAAAAAAAAACAAACTGCTTCATCAGCTCCCTCTCTCCAAATGGGAAGCAGAGGCCTCCTTTTATGTCAGGTGGCTGGGCGCTGATTGATCGTTAATTAAACTAATCATCTAATCAACCCCAGCCACCTGAACACAATGAACCAAGGCAGGTAGGGGAAGTTAACCCCTGCCAATTTAAAAAGGGCAGAGCTTTGCTCTTCCACATGGTGCCACAACAGGCTTAGGTTTGAGCACCAAATGTCCTTGCGGGCTGCACTTTGGGAACCCCTGAGTTAGACTAACCTCAAAGGAGCTGATTCAATTGTTGTTTTACATTTCCCTCTGAATAACAAGTAATAGCAACATTACTGTGGATTACTCATACTCTGAAAAATGGCCATCATCATTACAGATATTTGTTTGTGTTTGTTACTTGGCACAGGCTACCAATGATATTCTGAAACAGTTACTAAAATAAATTCAAGTAAATTGATGCTAACAAGCACATACAAAAATTAATAAATACAGTACATCAATACAAATGTTTTTTTTTTTTTGTTTTTTTTTTTAATTAAGTAGTGGGCAATTAATTTTACTACATTTTTCTGCCAATTTGAAATGTCCAACTGTATTTCGGCCCAGCTCACCGCTACCACCCCTGCGCTGACTCAGGAGCATGTGCCGTAGACCGACCGTTTCTGTTCACTCTGCAGGACCACCATGCAGCCAACACACAGCTATAGTGTCAGAGGACAACGTAGCTCTGGGAAGCTTACAGGCAAGCCCGCAGGCGTCCGGCCAGTCTACAGTGGTTGCTAGTGCGCGGTGAGCTGAGGACACCCTGGACAAACTAAGGACCCCCCCACCCTGGAGAGCGCTCAGCCAATTGTGCGCTGCCCCCTGGGAGCTCCCATTCACTGTCGGCAGTGGAATAGCCTTTAGTCGAATCGCTGATGTCCAGGCTGTAGGGCACATCCTGCACTCCACACAGCGAGCCTTTACCTGATGCACTACTACGGAGCCCCTACAAATCATTTTCTAACTAATACACAAATATACTTGTGGCAGAATAGTATCACGGCCCAAGATGTTACTGGTAGGAGTTTGAGACTCAGAGACAGAAGCTGCAGTGAAACGCTGTTGCGCATGTTTAATTCACAATAGCAAACAAGATAGTAACAAACAAAGTGGGCACGGGGGCAGAATTAAAGGTTTAGACAAAACAATACAATCATTACTTGTAGGCTGGCCATTCACCTTCACTCCACACGTCAAAAACACTCCCTTCTACAAACAAATGATTTTTCTTCCTTTTATGCAGATGGCCACTTCCAATTAGCTCTAAATTAACTAATTAGGGAATGGCCACACCTGTGATTGTTGGCAGGTACAGAATTAACCCAATCCCTGCCAATCTTACATTCCCACACACACTATTTACACAAGCAGGGATTTTGCCCTACCACATTACTGTACATTTATGATACTAGGTGGTGTTCACACTACTGCTCTCATTTATATATTATAACATACTTAAAACCAATTATTATAAAGCTAAAATCACCATGAAGAAATCCCACTCAGGAGGTAATTTCAACTCCATGGGTGAGTAGAGAATATTTGTTATTAATACATGCAGAAATTATTTGAGAAAGATGCTAGCCAAACAAACAACTTAAACAACTAACATAATGAATTCAACAATGAAAAAATGATATTTCAAATATACCATTCAAAACCCAGCCTAGATAGCAGTAGTATATTATCAATAATGAACATTATAGGATTTTGTGTTTGATTTCAATTGATATATAACTGATAAATCTCTGCCTCTCTGAGGGCCCCACTGCCAGATGGCTGAGATAACTGGCAGCATCACTTCCAGGTGTGACATTGACCTGTCCGTCACCAAGGCAATGCAGATGCACTCTTCCTTCGACTCTAGGGATTTTAATTTGAGTGCATATGGTAAATCCCCATTACCGTGGGTATGCAGGGTTTGGAAATGGACGGGACAAAAAAAAAACAAAAATACAACACGCTATGTTAAAAGTGTTTCTGACCAACAACATCTGTTTTACACAACATTTCTGATTTTTGACCCCACTCATTTCCAAATCTTAAACCTAGGAGTAACGGTGGGAAGGCTAAACTATGATTATTAATCCAAACAAGCTACTAAACTGAACAGGGTTTGGTCCCAACTGATTTGAATTAGTCTATTGTGGTTATCATAGTTTTGTTACAGTATTATTCTTTAAAGTTGCAATCGTCAGAAACACCAGTATTGTAGTTTGGATTTTTTTTTTTTTTCTTTTTGAAAACAAATGTATCTTTAGTATTTTAATTTAAAAAAGCATGTTCATTTGCCTCTTGTCTGTGGGGGCCAATTATATTGATCACAGACTTAGATGTTCAAAGTTTCAAGTTGTGAGCGGTGGTTTGGAGAGATCATTACATCCTGTGTCTGGGAATTCTATAACCTTTATCTGACATACGTATGATGAAAATATGAGGAAATTGGGTGTTATTGTACAGCTCTAAAAGTCAGCCACCATCTTTCTCTGATACATTGCTTATATTCAGAAGCTGTGGTTGTATACCTAAGCAACATCTTTCAATGAAATCTGATGGAAAGTAACCTTTATAATTAAATAATACATTGAAAACGACTGTCTGAAGCTTTTTATTTCCATTGTATGACCCTACAATATGATTTTGGAATAACCAACACAGTTCAATTAAATAATCATATATGGTAAAATCATATAGAAACATTAATATGAAAAAACAGGAGATTGAATTGAAAAAATAACCATTTGTTAATGATCAATAGAATTGTTTGGATTTGTTTTCCCAATTAATGAATTACGGTGTAAGCGCAAACTTAAGAAGTTAGAATAAAACAACAACCAATTATTAGATGATGTTAAAGAAAAGTTAAATGCGTTTGATTAATAGCAGTATTTAGCATCACAGATTTTAAATTAGCCTGTGTATTTCTCTTATCACTGCTAAAAACTAGCGCTACAGTGAACTGGAATCTGAAAAGCCTCAAACAAGCCCTTTGGGGCTCAAACTATGTTGCGCTTTTGGCTCTGTTCATAAAAACCGCTCTTATGCTTCTCGGATTTGACTAGAACTTGACTACATATTTTTTCCAGCTCCATAAGCTTGTCTGCATTCAAGAAGTTTGAGACAGTAATTGTCAATAATCAGGTAGAAATTGTGGCAGAACAGCCCTGATTGTATAAATTGTGTGTGTGGGAATGTATGAATGGCAGGGATGAGGTTAACACTATAACTGCCCATGTAACACACAACCTTTACGTTTAGGTTGTATTTTGGGATGTGATGTAAACACGGAAAATTATTCTTATGTATCATGCACATGGGATTAGCCATACGCAAAAAAACCACTCGTTATCATATAATAGATACAACACGACCATCGTGACAGTAAAAATAGACATAATGAAGCATTCTTACCTTTATATAAGTTACTGCTCAGCAGACGTGTCAGCCGCATGAAGATTATGAGCACAGCGTGTGGTTTTCACTAACTCTGCTGTGCACAATATATATATATATATATATATATATTGCTACTTTGTATTTGTTTACTGTTTACTTTCATTTTAGAACGGCCCCTCATCTTTTGTCCCTCCCACATGCCAATGAAAATAGCTCTTTAAAAGGATGGTTTTAGTGCAGCAAAGGACGAATGGAATAGGAAACAGAATGTAAGGGAACGAGAGGCTGTCGTGACGGTGACGGTGACGGTGACGGTGGCGGTGGTGGTATTGCTGATCAGAGGTCTGTGCAATGAAGGTCTTTGTGTGTGATCTGCGTGTAGCGGCAATAATACTGAAGTAGGCTATGAGAGGTGAGTAAGCCAATTTGATTATTGTCTCCTAGTCAGTTACAACTTCATATATGATTTATTAATTTAAAACATATGTTATCTATCTTACCTAGTTACTGTCCTGTGCGTTCTCATTTACTGATGAAATCTGGTACATTTTTCATGAGACAAGCTTGTCCATATCGGGATTCATGTTTTGTGCTGAAACGATCTTTGGCACAGAGTGTAGATGCTTGTCATTCAGGTGAGATCTTTGAGCAGATTTATTAATCTTCATCAATAAAAATAGCTGTTCTAGGAAGTATGTACTGCCAAACATTCACATGACATGTCCGGCCTGAATGCGGAGCTGTGGGAATGTGGCTGGAAGGAATGGGTAAAACTGCTCAGCCGAGACAGCATCAAACTTAGCCTTCAGTGCACTATTGCACTGCAATTCAATCAATTCCATCTGGATGTCTTCGGGTGCAGTTTCAACATCTACGGCAAATGGGTTTGAAAAAAACTGGAACTGCTACTTGCGAAAATCTGAAAAACGGTGCTCAAATTCCACACGCAACACGTTTAGTTTTGCAGAAAACACACTACCAGAAAAAATAAAATCCTCCATAGAATCACATACATCTTGGCACCTTTGGAAATGGAAAAGGTTTCCTTGCTGCATGTGTTTTTCCCCACACATGTAACTTTAGCTAAAATACCTTAACACTGCCACACATTTCAGTTATGACTTGTTTACAGTCTTGCAGTTTCACATTTAAATTGTTGAGCTGTTTGGTTATATCGCAGAGAAATCCCAAATCACACAACCACTTTGCATCTGTAAGCTGTCTAATTTATTTCCATTTATTGTGCATGAAAATTTCTATTTCTTGATGCAATTCAAAGAACCTTGTAAGTACTGCACCGCGGCTAAGCCAGCGAACTTCGGCGTGGTGCGGCAAATCACTATATTGAACATGAAGCTCGTCAAACAACTTTTGGAATTGCTGGTGATTTAAATCTTTCGCCCTGATAAAATGTATCGTTTTCACAACTGTGATCATTATGGGATCCATTTTCAGCACCTTCCCACACAGCGCTTGCTGGTGTAGAATACAGTGGTACGTTATAAGTGTCGCTGGACAATTCACCTCCTGTAGTTTTTTGCACACCAAAGCAACAAGCCAATTTTTTTCACCGCACATGGGAGGCGCTCCGTCTGTTGTCAATCCAACTAATTTCTCCCACTGTAATTTCATGTTGCGTGCACACTTCACAAGCTGTTGAAATACATAATTTGCTATGGTAGTGAGCTGCATAGCTGCAACATCCAAAAGCACTTGGGTAATAGAGAAGCTTGCATCAACACCCCGGATAAAAATAGATAACGCAGCTATATCAGTAATATCTGTGCTCTCATCAACAGCAAGAAACGGCTACGAAATCGCTTGCTTTTTCAGTAAGCTCTCTTGAAGATCGGTAGCCAGGTCATCCACTCTTTCAGCCACGGTATTTCTTGAAAGACTGACATTGGAAAACACATGCTCTCAGGACAGACTATTTCTGTGACTTTAAGCATGCAGTCTTTTACAAAAGCACAATCAGAAAAGTGATTTGACAACTTTGCGATTAGCTCTGACACAAGGTAGCTTGCCTTTGCTGCCGCATCACTTTCAAGTATTGCCTTTTTAAACATATTCTGCTGTAAATCAAGGGTTCTTTTTAATTCAACCAGCTTTTCCTGACTTGGCTTTCCCTTCAAACTCACCATATTTTTCTTTGTTTCATTTCATAGTGGCACCTTAAATTGAATTACTTAATCACCACAATATTTCTCTTGCATACCAAGCAAATGGGGTTTTCTTGCTGCTCTACAAATAAATATTCAAGCCCACCTTTCCTGAAACAATCTTGAGACATTTTGAGAGTTATACTATCGTTTTTGATGGCCAACACGCCTTAAGCACCAAGCACGAGAATATAATTGGCTGTCCTCCGCTGTCTTCTATTTCTTTAGCTCTGAGCTTCCCGCTATTTTTCTGATGGCTGATGGGATTTGGAGTTCTTCCGTGTAATAACCCAATAGACTCAAACTGGGCCGGGCCAAATTACACTGTAATGAATGAACTTTGCGGGAGGCCAGATAAAGTAACTCAGAATGCCGTATTTGGCCTGTGGGCCTTGAGTTTGACACCCCTGCCCTATGCATATAAAGGGGAGGGGGTTCAGTCAATAAGGAGACCAGACAAACAGGAGGGGGCTCATCGTCTCTGAGATGACCCGACATACGAAGAGGGGTTTCCGTTTCTGAGATGACCCGACATACGAAGAGGGGTCTCTGTCTTAGAGATGACCCAGCAAATGAAGAGGCTCGCAAACTGGAAAGAAAACAAAGTTAGTAGATGTTAGAACATATATAGCAGGGTGTTCCACCTCTTCAAAAGCCCAAATTATAGAAGGGGGGGTTCCGTCGCTGAGGAAACCTGACAAACAGGAGAGGGCTCACCGTCTTTGAGGAGACCCGACAAACAAAAGGTGAAACACTTGCTTGGGGCCCTCACATAAATAGAGGCGTCAGAACCTGCAAGAGAAGACAAGGAATCATGCATGCTAAAGGAGGTGTTTGGCCAGGGGGTTACCTCTAACTCACAGAGAACCCTCTATGAGGTAAATGAAAGTGCTTAGCAAAGGGTTGGAGAAAGTGTAATCACTAGCCCCCCAAAGGATAGACCCCCAGCTCCCCGCTGAAGATGTTTATGAGAAGAAAAAAGGAGAACTGCCAATGCATTTAGATGAGAAGAGAGAAAACATTTAACACAAAAAGAAAGAAACCACTTAATGCAACACCGGAGTTAGTAACTGTGCCCTACTGACTATGTGAAGACCCTCCACACAGTGGAAAGGAAAACAGCCCCTTTCATTTTTATTCCTTTTCTTTTTTAGGAGGAAACCTTTTGTGACCCAGGTGGATTGGTCGTCCTCACTGTGGACATACTAGCAATGGACTGATGGGCAGATGCTATTGGTTAAGAATGAATGTAAGCTTCGACTGCTGATGAGGTCCAGCGACCCATATTTTTTATTAGATGCTGGTTAATCTTTGCTCTTGCAGTTGAAGTGGCTGCCCCAATTCTGAATGGATGAGGAGTGTAGAGGAAGACCTGCTCTGGAAACCAAAGTGGAGAGCTGAGAAGAAAACCGAATAGCTGGGATTTATAGAATGGTTGGAGAGGAGATGGTTAGGGTTAGGGTTAGGGTTAGGGTTAGGGTTAGCTATAACTGAAATTATGCCAAGAGCATCTACAGAAATAAAACCCAGAAAGTCATGGAACATATCAGTTTTAGTTTCCAAGGACAAAATGCATGGTTTATTGCTCATTTAATACATATCAATACAGTTGCTCCAGCATTCTTCCTATTCTTTCATTACATTAGATACAGTAATAAAATATGTCAAACAGTACATATTTTTCAGAGCAATTCATAATAAAGACACAACATAGTATGAAACATCAACGTTTACATTTTCAATGTCATTATTAAAAGGAGAGAGGAGCAGGTAACTCTTGAAGCCAAGTATATATTTAAATTATTATATGCAAATTTTCTCACACCTAAGCCTAAAACTGATATGAATTACATGTGTACACGAACACCCTGATTGTTTACTTTGACCATGTCTCTTTGTCTGGGAGCTCCTTTCTCTTTGCTCTCTTTGTGGGGTTGTTTCTTGGCCAGTAACTGTAATGCATCTGAAAATAAATAAAAGTAAAATTTGATGTTCAAAACAGGAATAACAGAAGATACTTTTAAAATAAAGTTGTTTTTTTCCCCACAAAAAAAAAAAAAAGTAACTATAGCTAACTTAAAAGCACATTTATAAACACCCAATTTTTCCAACATTATAAAACTGATCTTGGTGGAACAGCACACACACACACACACACACAAGTAATAGACACCACAAAAAATAATAAGTAACTTCAGTGCGTTTCTAAAACTCAAATGTACAAGACAAGTGACCCTGTTTTTATCACTAGCTACCCAATTTTGTTTAAGAAAACTCGATATCCCATATGGCACTGTGCTGGTCATGTTAAGGTCACAAACACATTAGCTGCTGTTTACAGTTAAACATCGATCATGAGCAAAAAAAAAAAAAAAAAAAAAAAAAAAACAAGTTTAATCAAACTTTAGGTAGTCAAATGCTGGCGATGCAAATAATGCAGTGCCACATAATAGCACAACTGTTGAAACTTAAATTGACAGCACAGAGGCAAATGCAACTTATTTCAATTATACAGTAGTATACAAAAAAAAAAAAAAAAAAGTCTGTTCAGTACACGTGGCAGTTAAATAAGTGCATTATTAAATGCTATGGTAAGCTTGTCTTCTATTCTACTTGTACCATTATTTAAGTTGTGTATGGTTTTGCATGTTAACTATTTCTGGGTATGTGTGGTTTAGTTCGTCTTGCATACGAAGCTTAACATGACCAATGGAATAGTCCAATCAATTATATATTTTTATACTAATATTGCAAATTAATTTTTACAGCAGTTATTTCATACATTTGTAAACTATTGTTCCCTTCGACTTTTTGTTTTATTATTATTCCACATCATTGCATAGACTCTACATAAGTAAACAAAAAATTCAAGTACACTGTCTGTTAATGAGAAGTCTGTTAATGTATAAGTGTATAATATATTTTAAATAATCATACTTGGAAATGTTTGTTTTAATAATAGATTTGCAAATACTAAGATGGTTTGCAAACCTAAAATTACACAGAGAAACCTACAATGGAAAAAATGATGTACTTTCTATTGCATATGTATACAAATATTTTAACTCAACATTCCCCCCCAAAAAAAAAAAAAAAAAAAAAATTATGGAAATTAAAAAAAAAAAAAAAATTATGGAAATTAAAAACAAAAAAATTACGTTTCAAATGACAATAAGAGCTAACAAAGGCAATAAAGACGGGAAATTGTCAGGCAAGACCGCCACTGCGCTCTTACTTCACACATGTTCTGACAAGGCTTTCCAGCACACACTGCTTAACTGGTACAGTAGTTGGGTCAGTTCAAACAATATAGGTAGTCATCACCACTGGGTAGGTCAGTGGCTTGCTAAGGATTCCAAAGTTCTCTGAAACAGCCCAATAGAGTAGATATCCTTTAGAAGTTTGAAAGAGTCACTGTCCTTTGTGATTAAAATGAAAAGTAGTAATGACTGTTGACTATGTTCCTGTCCAAGGTGTCTTCTAAAAACTTTTTTTTTTTTTTTTTTTTTTTTACTCTGTGTGTGTGTGTGTGTGTGTGTGTGTGTATATGTGTGTGTGTGTGTATATATATATATATATATATATATATATATATATATATATATATATATATATATATATATATATATATATACACACACACACACACACACACTGAGTGTACAAAACATTAGGAACACCTTCCTAATATTGAGTTGCACCCACTTTTGCCCTCAAAACAGCCTCAGTTCGTTGGGGCATGGACTCTACTTGGTGTTGAAAGCGTTCCACAGGGATGCTAGCCCATGTTCACTCCAATGCTTCCCACAGTTGTGTCAAGTTAGCTGGTAGTGGATCTCTACCCCGACTAGCTCGTTCCATCTCATCCCACAGATGCTCAATTGGATTGAGATCTGGTGACTGGGCAGGCCACTGCAGTAAGCTGAATTCACTGTCATGTTCGTGGAACCATTCCTGGACAATCCTAGCCTTGTGGCTTAGGGCATTATTCTGCTGAAAAAATCCATTAGCACATGGATACACTGCTGCCATGAAGGGATGCACCTGATAGGCAATGATGTTCAGATATCCTGTGGCGTATCAAGGGGCCCAATGTGTGCCATGAAAATACACCCCACACCATCACACCACCACCACCAGCCTGCAATGTTGACACGCGTCATGATGGATGCATGTACTCATGTGATTTTCTCCATACCCTAGGCCACTCATCAGCGTGAAACAGCAGGAACCGGGATTCATCAGACAAAGCAATGTTTTTCCAATCCTCCAGTGTCCAGTGTTATCGTTCCTTAGCCCATTGCAACTGCAGTTTCTTGTGTTTTGCTGAAAGAAGTGGAACTCTCTTAGGTCATCGGCTGCCATATCCCATTCGTGTCAAGGTACGACCATTCTTTTATTCTTTTGGCACCAATGTTGTACTGGACTGTCAGTTGACTAACTGTAGTCCGTCTGTTGCTCTGCACAATTCGTGTCCTTTGGCCTTTTTCATCAATTAGCCATTTTTGACCACTGATGCCTTTGGCTGGATGTCCTTTGGGTGATGGACCATCCTTGATACATACGGGAAACTGTTGAACGTGAAAAACCCAGCAGCGTGGCAGTTCTTGACACACTCAAACCGGTGCGCCTTGCACCTACTACCATACCCCGTTCAAAGGCACTTACATCTTTTGTCTTGAGCATTTACCCTCTGAATGGCACACATACATAATCCATGTCTTAACTGTGTCTATATATCCTTTAGAAGTTTGGAAGAGTCACAGTCCTTTGTGATTACTGTATCCTTAAAAATAGTTTTAGACACATTGCACAGGAACAATTCAAGTAACAAATTAGCAAAGATACAAGCACAATATGTAGTATAAAGGCAAAATCTGCATATCTGGATTTGAACAATTTCATCCATTATTTTTTCAAGGTCTTGTAATACACACTAAACCAATTTTAAAGGCCATGTAGTAATGCCATGAAGACAGCCATTCCATCTTCATTGTAAATCTTCATGGCTTTCCTTTCCATGTCTTTTGTGCAAAGCACATATGTGTGTGTGTTTCTCTCCTGCATATTGTACACTCCAATTACAGGAGAGTCACATGGTTGCATAAACAGTGCACCGGCTCCTTGGTATACACTACAGCACTTTTTCTCCATGCTCATCTGGCTGGTTCAGTTTGGTAACTGTTTCACAGCACAAATTGTTCAATCGGGTCATCATATCCATTGTTTGGCTTGCTGGTGCATACCACTTGTGAACTTAGATGTTTGTCTTTCTCCTGTGAAATGTTTTCTGTCTCACTCAAGCGCTTTACTATCTGAGCAATGGGGCTCTTACCAGAGCGAGCAATTGTCTTCAGTTGTTGCATAAAACTTTCAAAAGGAACTGCTGCACATCTGTCCATACATCCACATTTTTCTACATCTTCAGACAAGTGAACTAGAGAATGTATATTGTAGACAAGAAATGTACTTCCACATAAGTGACGACACTGGGTAACAAAGTATAATAGCAGTTCATGAGCATATTCCCAGTTAGCAGACAAGAATAGAGATGGCCACACCAAGAGTCATAAAATGTTGGTAGAAATCTTGGTTCAGTATCCCCTTCAAAACCACTTTGCCTGTGTATACCAAAAACTCTAAGTCTATATTCTGTTGCTTTCCACCTGTCTACGTCAAACAGACTTCCTGGTTTGTGTGCAAAGTCATGTGGAACACAACTTTTCAACTCTGACAGTCTTGCCTATTTTGTCCATCTGACAAGCTGAAAGTGTAACGTCCCTTTTCCCTCTCATCCATATCAAGATTAACATTTTCATACATCCTAGACAAACTTGATGCATGTAATCAATTGGGAATTGTTTAACCATATCAATATGCAAATCACAAAAAGGAGAAATGCTGTGGTGACGTTCCTCATTTGACTTTCATAAGTACGTAACTCCAAGTTGGCCACATCCTGGTATGTCATTCTGCCTGACCACATTCTGCGCTGGTTGCAATGATCACTTCCAAAATATCCAGAGTACAACTTCACTGATAAAGGATCTCAGAGGTGCATCACAAATGATACATCTCAGGTTAACTGCCACAGTTCTCTTGTCACATGTCAGGCCATGATGAATCAGGTGTTTTAAATCCGAGAGTGTCTGTTAAAAAAAATTGAAATTTCTGATCTTTGGGCTTGGAGTTCCACAGGGAAGCCTGTCACTAGCTCCATATTAACTAATGACCAAGAAAATAGTATGGGCCATAAACATTTGCGTGAACTTTTGAATAATGGCAAGTCATCAATATTTCATTTCTATTTTGGTAATATGCTGTTGCTTTTCAGCAGGATATTTATTGAAATTCCTCATTTATTGAAAGTCCTCCGCAACCCATCATTTAGGCCCAAATATATGTATTCCCTTCCTGATTTTGTTGTAGTTTGCACATCTCTGGTTATTTTTAACAATGCGTGTGCAGTACGTGGCAAATCAGAGTGTCCAGACAGCATTGTGCTTTATCCGGAAGGCAGTTGTCCACCTTGCCAAGTCATCAGCTAGGGAATTTCCTTTAGGTTCAGAATCAGATGATGAAAATGTAAAATATTGGTCAATTCTGTTCCATCTTTCAACACTGTCTAAGTCTTGTTGATCAAGGCGAGTGGTCGCTGGGGCTCCAGTACTGCTGAAGGGGCTTACAAAATGTTAAAGCCATTGTTTTCAATTAAGACGGTCACATTGACTGCGGTGCACAGCAGCGGAGGGAAGCAGCTCTCAGAGTGGCGCGCAAGAGATAAAATATTTTCAACTTTTGCCGCGCCGCTTCATGATGCCAGCAACCAATCAGGGGAAGTTAGGAGGCTCCTTTGCTAGGAAGACGGAAAATGGAAAACCGAAGAAAAATTAATTTTAACAGTCTCCGAATTCCCAGAGTTGTATAATACAACTCTAAATATGTACAGAGATATTAACAGAAAAACCACTGCATGGAGGGCTGTAAGCATGCAGATGGGATTATTGGGTGAGTGAATATTATATATATATATATATATATAGTTAGTTAGTAATAAATATCTAATATTTTAATCCAGGTACTCTGCAGAGTACATTGCTGTGTAGCAATAGCTTTTATTTTCTAAAAAGCATCTTTTAAAATGTTTTTGTTAATTACTGGATATAATAACAGTGTATATGAGATAGTAATTTGTTTTTTTGTTTGTTTGTTTTTTTGCTAAACGCCACATTGAAAATAATTTTGCTCATACCTAGAAAACTAGACAAATCTCAAAACTCACAATTGAAGAAACTATCTCCATTTTTAAAAGCAACATGTTTTTTATTTTATTGTAAACAAACATACACAATTGTACCTGGTAATAATTGAGGGGGATTATGATGGTGTGGTGTCAGGGTGTTAAAACATATTTTTAAAATATTAAATATATTTTATTTTGTGTTTTCTATACAAAAAAGTTTACCCTTCCTGCTGGCATTTACTGTTTGTTGCTTGACATGCAGCTGTGACGTAACAGACCGGCCACTGACTTTCCCCTTGCTGCCTTCAGTGTGAACAGTGGTCTGCGATGACACTGAGCGCAACGCAAGGAGGCGGCATGCGCGTCACGTTCGGTCATAGCACTCGATAGATTAATGTTTGAATAAGTTCATAAAACTTAAAACGAACAGTGCCTGAAAACTGCAACATCTTTTTATAGGTAAGCATACAATTTAAAAAAAAAAAAATTGTGACTGCAATCTATTTTACCCTGCCATTTTATTTATATCATTAGGATTCTATGTTAAAATAGTCGATAAATGATATATATATATGTTTTTTTTAAAACATTATTTCATTTAGATATAATAAAATGCAACAAAAACAAAATACGAATGTTAAGTATGGTAAATTGTAAAATATTTCTTGATAAAAAATATATATGTTTGACCTATACATTTTATTTTATCATTGAATCTGGTTGTAAGCATGTTTTAATATCTATACATTAATTATACGCACAGTGAAGCTGTACATCTAGTAAGTGTTAGGTGCAATTCACATGAATTTGAACTTACTATTGCTAGTTGCAAAGAGCAACACACACACACACACACACACACACACACACACACACACACTAGCCCTTAAGTGACTTCACTAACTGAGGTCATTTGGTCAGTAAAACCGTGTTATATTTTCTTTTGAGAAAAAGACAAGATGAAAACATAATTTTGTTATTTATAAAATAACATGTGAAGAATAAATTCTTAAATATCATGAGTGGAAAATCGAAAAGGATGTAAAATAATTACCACAACTTCTCTTCATATAAGTATCTAGAAAGTAAATGGAAAATAGACACAAAAATATTGAAACCTGTGTTGTCTACATTATAAAACCGAAACTTATAAATTTGTTGTCGAAAAAATAGTAAACTTGTCTCACGGTGTGTCCTCTTGTTATTATGACACAGGAATACATATTCGGGAAAGAGTTACAAAATGTTAGATTTTGGGAATAAAAACTACGAGTGTGGTAAAACTCACCAGAAATGCCAGTGTTAACTGTTTGAGAATTTCTGGGGGAGGAAGATTTTCTTGAGTCAGTCTGAAAAGGGAGAGTGCATGTTTGAAACACCTTGTGAATAACGGGCTAAATGCAGCAAATGGATCAAATAAATGTTAACCTATTAGTGTGGTTCGGGGGGTGTACGTAGGCCCCCTGTGCCCTATCATCATTTTTTCAACTGATTAAAGCTTTTATGCAGCCTATTGCTGACATATTATCCTCTGTCAGTACCAAACTGTGTGATTTAGACAAAAGAATATCCAGTATCGAACAAGAAAAACAAACTTCGGCTCTTTCAGTATTCTCCTCTATTCGTGCAGATCAGCACCAGTCACAGCTGCAGTTATTCGGAAAATGTATTTTTTGTAGGAACATATGATAAGGCTCTAAAATACACTGTTTGGGTGAAGGAGACATTGAATGTTGGGACTGATACAGAAAACGACTGCAGGCAGAGGCAGGCTGGCAAACATTTGAGGTATCAGCAGTCAGACAATGAAGGCACTGATGGTAAGTTCAAATGCTGTTAATTTGTAATGCCTTAATCCATTTACAGCAGTCAGTAATTTGTGTCTGGCTTTCATTGATTTGGAATTGACATCAAACAAGAACCAGCTAGAACTATTCAGCAAAATACTTACATTTATCATTAAAATAAGTAAAGCATTGTATTTGACAGATGAAGAACCTTCAGCCTGAAAACAACTGAAGATGCTATGTGAGCCACCTGCTGTCTTGCCTATGCCACATTCTTTCCAGGCAGCAACACTTTCACAAGCTGATCAAGCAGTAAGTATGGTAGCTGCACTTATAATATCGCATCATTATAGTTTCATATGAATTTGAATGTGGGATTAACTATTTTTTTTATAATATTAACCAAATAATTTTGTTCAATGTGGTCAGATTGGTCATCTTGATATCAAAGAATGGAACAGGGATCATTTTAATGTTGCCTCATTTCTAGATGTCTGAGACCTGAATAATGTTTTTAACCTCAGTAAGAGGTCCATTTTAAATCAATTAATATTCTAGCTATGTTATTAGGTCATGTTATTTCCCGACTAAAGCAAAATTTGTCTTTCTGATTGGCAGGGACAAATATGTGACCAATTACAAGTTACACCAAGAAACCTCAAAGCTAGAGCGTTTTGTTGCCTCCAGCTACCTAGGTCAAGCTTGATATGATACTCAAAGAACAGCAGGAGCTCCGGGCTTTGATGCAACTGATCTCTGCAGATGTTGGTGTATGCAGCAATGTTGGGGTCAAGAGGAAGTCCCGTCAGATCTTCTCACTAGTGTAGCAGAAATGGACAGTCTTGGTGACAAGCTACAGGACAAAGACTACAAAAGAAAGCTGGTCAGTGAATTATTCATCTACTATAGTAATGGTGCCTGTAATTTTGTCCCTATCGCCCCTATGTGAATCATCGCCCAACCTGTACTTTTGGCTTATTCCAACTCTTCACCCCTTCGGCAATGATTCAGCAGAATTTGGTTGATTAGAATCTATTCTAAAGCCAAAGCCTATTTGAAAAGCAAATCGATGCCAATCCAGAATGATTTTATTCACTTTCATCCCTAACCACACCTCTCACTGATTGTGTGAGACTAAATTGATTTATTTTGATATTTATGATTCTGAAATTGTTTTTTTGTAGTTGACATACTTCAGTGCCTTTGGAGGCCGCAATGTTGTTGACTCAGTCAGGAGGGTCATGGCCAAGCTGGGTACTAGCAGTCTATGGTCAATGTACAGTCTTAAAAAAAACTGAGCAGGCAGATTTGGCATGTTTCAGGTAGCAGCTCCCTGTATGAAACGAGTAGGAGAGATAACATAATAGTGAATGAAACACAATCTTGAAGTGCATCGATTTCTGTTTTCATTTATTCTTGTGTAATAGATTCTCACTACCTTGCATAGTTCTACTTTTTATCTAGTAAAAGGGGTTAGAATGTGTATGCTTAAAAACAGCATACCTTTTTTTCCTGAATAAAGTGACCAACAATGCAGCATAACGAAACTGTAAATCCTTTACAATTGTGAAACTATATAAAATCTCTCAAATTTAAATCTCTAAAGTCCGGGACAGGCAGGTGAATTAAACTGTTGTTATGGAGGTGTCTAAGCACCCTGTAGTATTTGGTCCTTCCCATATTTCAGACAAGGACAGGCAAGTTAGTATTTTATACATTGTCCCTAATAAGCATCCTTCTTGTAGCCAATTTGATACTGTTGTCATGTTTTGCTTTTTTATTATTATTATTTCTGTGATTCACTATTATTTTTACTAAATAACTGTCTGTATATTTTCTAACACTAGTAGTAGGCTACTTGCTGACAGCAACATATTGTATGTTTCTTTGCTAAGCTGATCACTCATTTCATGCACCTGCATATAGATGACAGAACCAAACCACTGTTTTTATTTATTAGATTATATGGGGGCCATTACAGCTATGGCCAAAAGTTTTGCATCATGCCCTATAGAATTAATAGTGTTAAGTTGACATGTTGAAATTACATATTGCTTTGTAGTTTTTGAAAAATTGAAATATGTGACATTTTGAAATCTAACATGAAATACTGTACCTCTGTTGTATTTTCCCGTAGACTTTTGAGATACCATTTTGTAGTTTCTTAGATTGCATGATGTTAATAAAATCAATATTATGTTCATACCGTTTTTTTTTTTTTTATTGTCTGCATCCTAATATTTTACTAGGTGATGGAAAACTTTTGGCCATGGTGTAAATTATATTCGAGTACAATAGCCTACGGTGTAGTATTGACAACTACTGTACTGTACCATTACATTTTTCCACATTGTAAGAAAAGTCAGTCGCTTAGTGCAGTGGTTCTCAATCCTGGTCCTGGGGGAACACTGCCCTGCTGGTTTTTGTTCCAACCAAGCACTCAATTACATAATTGAACCCTTAATTGAACTAATAATTTGCCTAATCTGAGCTTTAATTATTTTAAACAGATGGAGATTTCAATTTGGGTATAAAATTGTATAAGGAACTTAAATTCTCCAACTTTTTATAAGCTACCTTATTTAAAAAGTCAAATTAAGCTAATTATTAGTCCAATTAAGGGTTCAATTAAGTAATTGAGAGCTTGGTTGGAACAAAAACCAGCAGGGCAGTGGTCCCCCAGGACCAGGATTGAGAACCAGTGGCGTAGTGCCTGTGTGTCCAGGTGTATACTAGCAGTATCGCACCATGAAAATGCCCAGCGTTGCTGCACTGCACCTGTCTATCTCGGGCTTAACCATTTGAACACCATGATGTACGCATGTATGTCAAATGAAAACCCACTTACAGTACCATGCCGTACACGCATACGTCAAGTTTCCCATTCTATTCTATGAACGGTTTCTGACTAACGTTTCAGGTTTCATTCACTAAGGCAGTTCTAGTACTGTGGAAAGTGCAGTGAAAGTCTGAGGAGGGTCAGGTGACATTTGTATCCAATTGCGTGTTGTGTAGAGATTCCAGTCTATCTGTGGGCATTTAGAAGACAGATATATTGCGGGAAGCCATTCAACTTTTACAAGTGTATATATATATGATGTGTTATATTATTATTTTTTGTTTTATTGTTACTTTTACTTATTTAGTTGTAGTTTATATAGTTTTTACCCAAAGCTAAACATGGCAAATAATACATGGAGAGCGAGAATGGGAGTGATGAAGATTTCAAAGTTGGTACGAAGGATTTCGATAGCAGCAACAGTGTTGCTGACTTATCACTCAGCGATGATGATGATGAAGAGGATGTGGAGCCAAGAACAGCAAGGGACTGGGTGTTTATTACTGATCACTACCATGGTGCCAGTCCTCCATTTGATTTTGCACCTGTTTACATAGATGTGCACCCCATCGTGGAACTTGAGAGTTTGCATTCTCCATTGGAGTGCTTTTTGGCTTTTGTTCCTGAAAAGCTAATCACTTACCGTTGTGATTATACAAACAAAAGAGCATGCACCTACTTTACAGGTAAGCCAGCTGCAAATGGGAAGCTCTTTGGTTTGAAATGGCAGTGCTGTGATGAAATACTATCAAAACACAATACTGGGTACAAGGCATTAAAGCAGGCGTCTGCAGCAGCCAGATCCATCACAATGCCTGCGCAAAGTAGCCCTGTACACGAATTTGTGACTATGCCTCCAACACAAGGGAAACAGAGACCGCAAAAAAGGTGCACTGTCTGCTATGAAAATAAAAACAAAAGAAAGGACATGAAAAATATGCAGCGGTTGCAAAGGCAACCCGGGGTTCTGTTGTATAGAACATTTCAATAAATGTCACAGAGCAAGTCGATAATGGTACAAGTTTTGATGTTGTTTGATTATTATTTGATCATTACCCAGGACCACATTGGCCGAAGGAGGACCATCTCCACTACAGCCCCGACCAACCGCACACCAGAATCTGTTAAAGTTTGAGTTAGAAAAAAAAGATAGGGGGTTGGTGTTTCAAGGGGGGAGGTGGCCGGTGGCTGCCATGTGTGCTGCACACATGGGGGGAGGTGTGTGGCAGGGCAAAAGCCCTGCTTGTATAAATAGCGTATATGGGAATGTAAGGTTGGCAGGGGTGGAGTTAATTATGCCAGCAATCACAGGTGTGGCCATTCTCCAGTTAGCTAATTGAGTGTTAATTGGAGAATGGCTTTCTGTATAAAGGGGGGGAAGAAAATAATTTGTTTGGGGAAAAGATAGTTTAGCAAGGTTTTTTTTTACCTGTGTTTTGATGTGTTGGTAATTGAGTGAAGGTGAATGCCCAGCCTATGTTAAATTTGCTTGTTTTGTTTGAATCTTTATTTTGACCCTCATGCCATGTTTGTATTATTTTAGTTGTTAAATGTGTACAACAGTGCTTCACTGCAGCTTTTGTCTCTGTTTCCTACCGGTAACATCTTGGGCTGTGACGCTGCCCTGTCACACAATTGCAAATACACTGTAGACCTGAGCAAAGAAGCATGCATGGTGTTCCAAATCCATTATTTACACTTATCCTCCAAATGTCTTCCTCTAGCTTTCTTTGAAATAACCATCACAACAACAGAGCCCTGACCTGTTCTGCATTTGCATGTATGGGTATTTCAACTTTTGAAGACTAAAAAGCTACTGTTGTCAGGCAGATTATGCTAGTGTGTGTCATGTCTAAATCATTTTAATAGATCTAAATCTGAAGTCACAAATCAGTGTAGTTATACAGGAGAGTTACAGTATTTATTTTTTCCTTTTAGTAATACCATATTTGAACCATAATAGTAGGTAGGACAGTTCAGTGAAATGTATCAGACAAATTCATCAGAAGTTTTACTGAAGGGGGATTTTAGGGAGTGCCATAAAATGACTCCATGTGAGACACAACAAATTGCATTACCCTGCTTTGAATATGTTTGTTTGATTTTGCTGAACTGACCTAAGTACCTTTTGGTTCAAACTTATATGGTTCAAATATAATCTTTGTATCATTTAATACATTCCATAAAACAGCTTGACTTCCTTAGCCAAATTTTATATTGCATTGTACATGTTATGCTAAACGCCTGTGGAAGCAATCAAGCCACCTGCCAGCACTGTGCCCTTTAAGTTCTAAATCCCAGTATAAAGGATATGAAACATGAAAAAAGACTTTCTGATTAAAATAAAAATAGAAAACAGGTGTAAATACAGAAAGTGTGATTTCATGACGGTACTGGGTACCGGTACTTATTTAATCTGCTTTTCATTCAACGCGGATGCATCACACAGTTCACCAGCGCAACGTTTCTCAAATGCACTTTCATTTAGCATAGTCGTGTTGCTTCCTCATACTGCTTCTGTTTCTGTTAGCTGCTATGGGACACCATTAACGTCAGTATAATAACTGCATGTTGATTGGCTGAGCTTTCATTCTGATCAGATTTCATTTTGACAGGAGTCACAAATCTCCGTCCATTTTGCTTTGAGTCAGTGTTTATTCGTTGATCAAAGAGAGAAGACTTTAGCATTGCAACATGAAAACAGTGTTATGGAATACCATCAAAAGTTTTATAGATTGCACCAGCATAAAAGTCGCTCACCCCTTTTTGAGAGTTCAAGTTTAGGAAAACAGTTTTTGTGTTTTTAAATAGCTTTTGTACAGGTCTTTTCACGGTTGTATGCAGCGTTCACCACAACAGCCGTCTTTACGAGGTTACCCCTGCCTTTATCCCATTAAAACAAATTTGAGCCAGGTGCTTTATCTGACCTTCAATGACTCTGGAGGGTGGTAATAAGGAAACGCACAGAGGTTGACAGCTAGTTTTAACAGAGAAGCAGTATATGTGTGACGTTTTTAGTGTAAACACTTACATTTAACATTGAAATTGAAATTGACTTAGGGTATTGAGAGTAACAAATTAAGACTTTTAATTAGAACAGTGGTTTTTGTGGTAGATCCTGAAAGAATTATCAGGATGTTGACAGTTGCGTTTGTGTGAGCCATAACCGTGGCTGTAGTAATCCCACTGCGGCACTGGTACAGTAGTTTAATATTAGACACACCGGCGCATAAATCGCACCGGTGAATTGGTCGCTCCCCACAAGGGCCCCACTAAAATACCTAGAAAATCGACTTCTACAACTTTTTTTTTTTTTTCTTTACGGTAATTATTATTAAGTAATAATTATTTTCTTTAGTGTGGCAGAAAAAAACTATCAAATATTCTAAACTTACATTGTTGCACATGAATTTGAAGGTAAAAATCCACATCAGTATTCACCATAAATTACGTAGTTGATAAATATTAGAAATAATTATAAAAAAGCATTTTACCTTGTACTGATTTACCACATTGCCAGAAATTGCATGAAATTTTCTAAAATGACAATGATGTGTGGGACAGTAGGGATTAACAAAAACAGAAAAAAATAGGATCAAAGTGCAGCTTCAGATTAAGTAAAGCAGTCAGATTCGGGATACAGACGGAAGTATGCTTTACGCTTTTCAAACACTGGCCCAACTTGCAAGGTACATGTCAACCACAGTGATCAATGTGTTTTGTTGTTATCCTGTAATTCTGTTATGAGGACTGTAAACCAAAACGGTGGTGTGTTTTTTTTTTTTTTGTTTGTTTTTTTGTACATGCCTGTGGCAGAGTGTCCTGCCCCTTTGTTTTATTATTGTTTTGTATTATGATTTTTGTTAATGCAACGGCAAAAGCAGTCCATTATTTATTATTATTATTATTATTATTATTATTATTATTATTATTATTATTATTATTATTATTAGGCCGGACAACCGAGACGCCGTCCGCCAGGTTATTGTTTTTATTTTTAAAAACCTTGTAAGGATGCGTGACTGATCAGCTACTGATTAACAACTAGCTGACAGTCAGGCATCCTTATTTAATCTCGCGCAAACCCCTCGGCCAGAATATAAAAGCCGGCAGCTGTCTGCCCTCGAGGTGGAGTGTAAGAGTGAGGAGAGACGTAAGTCTGTGCCAGGGTATTTAAAATTAAACTAAAAACAATTGCTACACGTGCTGGCTAAAACCCAGCACGATACTTGTTTGTTTCATTCACTGCGGTTTTGTTTTTGCCAACGCGCCCTTTTATTTTGTGAGTTTGTTTTGTTCACAGTTTGTTTATTATTTAATAAAACACTGAGTTTTCACTTGTGTGCACATGTAAATGAAAGGCAGAAGTAAACCATAGTAATGATACTACTTTATGAAAATGTGTAATTTGACACTTTGTTTCTTGTGCAGAAACCAAAATACCAGGGATAAAATACAATAAAATAAGTCTACTTTTATACTGTTTCTGCCTGGGAAATCTTTTTCTGGAATAGATCATGGTAATTAATCTACACAGAAACACACAGAACATGTTATTGTAAGATAAGTAATAAGTACAAAATAAATAAAAGAAACAGGGATATATGTTCTAATCCAAGGCTATTATTGTAGCATGGCTAGGTCCTGTTGTAGGAGAGTACCCAGGGTCTGGAAAGTATTGCAATGATTTCAGAGAATACTTATGGAGATTAAAATGGCCAAGCACATCATTAGTCGTAGTAGTGCCTGTTACATAATAAATCTAAAGGGCATTTTAGCCAATGTTGTGCATTGTTTGACTTAGACCTTTTTGCATCTTTTTTGTGATAGCATAGCTGTTTTTTTTTTTTTTTTTTTTTTTTTTTTTTTTTTTATAGCATTTTTTATAACATCATCCTTTTAGGGTATCTTGAAACAAAACTCCCTCTCTACAACAGTTACTGCATGGTGTAATATTTCTTAATGCTTATCATTTAAAGGTGGGGTGTCATGACAAAAAAGTCATTGAGCATAGCTATACTTTCTAAAGATGTCCTGAAAGTTTCATTCACATTCATTGCTTATAAGGTGAATAAAAGCCACATCTGTGGTTAGACCATTTTCAGAAACATTCAGTCTACCTGGAAGAGCGAACGTGTGTGTGTGACGTCACACCAGGACATTCACGATGTAAACACATGCAGTAAGATGGCAGATGACAGACGTGAAGGCGATGAATGCAGTTTCAGGTTTTGAATTTGAATTTTTTGGCAGTATACTCGTGCCTGAAATCTTCTTACTGCTTTTAGTGAAAACCTTATGCCAAGCAAATTTTTTCAGATGGTGAATTTTGAAGAATATCACTTGATTATTGCATCTGCATATCTGCAATTTATAAAAAACACGACATCAGGAGGACTGCTTTTTTCATACTTACTCTGAATTATTGCTCAAATAAATATAATTCTTACATATACAGTAAATAATGTAAGGTAGCCTGGCTTCAAAGAGACATAGGACCGCAAAGAGTTAAACCAGAATGTACCATCTAAATGTAATTCAACCATACCATCGTAAACATGAGCTTACAATCCATGTCAACAAAAAGAGCAAAGCCATGAAGAGGAGAGCTCAAAAGCATAAAAGTTATACGGAACATGTGTGGGGCAAACATGGTCCGCATCAAATAGGCATAATTATAAAAACGGGTGGTGGGGCACTTCAAGTGGCCCTCCGCAACAATTTAAAAATAATTATACTAAATAAAGGTAAACTTTTTATAAAGATTATCTGGAGTGATCGGGAGGCACAACATCAAGTTCTTATGCGGGAGTCGAGGCGAAAGACTGGAGGAAATCATAGAGAATGATTATTTCACCTCAGCAGTGAAGCCTTTTGTTCTTTGTAACTCTCCAGTGGTTGGAAACGCATGAAGTTATATCGATGGCTCTGGTTTGGAGCAACCATACACTACATTTATTTACCATAGTGTCTCCCCTGGGTGTTTACGTGTGTGAATGACAAGGGTGTTGGCGAGTGGTAATGCAGAAAAGCAGCTGGCAGGTCTGCAAGCTTATCCTGGTGTGACATCATGCATAAATTAGCTGCAGCTTCAAGTGAACTGGACTTTTTTTTTAATGTATTAATTTATAAAGCATACTAAATTCTTATGAATATTTTCAAAGCATTTCCCTCTATTTCCTTATTTATTCAGATTTATTTTTTGATAGTAGAATGTGAATTAATAGATTACAAAGTAAAGCTATTTATAATTAAGGTACTAACTGAAATGTTTGTCATCTTGACTTTAATATAATCACCTCCTTTATTTTAAATCCAACTTAACATACAGTTGTGGACAAAAGTTTTACAATACCCATTGGAATTAACACATTTTACTTTATAAAGTCTAATGAAACCTGCTGAATAATGTTACATTAACATATTGAATTACATACCGCTGTGTAGTTTTCCATATATTTAACGAAAAACTGACAAATATAAAAAATGTGACATTTTTAAATCTAACATGAAATACTGAACTACTATAATGGCTTCTGGTAGGCACAAACTAAATCAGCATTTTTTTTTAAAGATAACCAGTCTGTGTGTAATTTGACAAATATGTTTTGCCGAGTTTTGTGTGCTATGATAAAATTGTTTTACAGCCAGTGTGCTCTGAAGCTTTATAGTTTTGGTTGTGTTAATCAATGCGCATGTTCTCTGATGGCATGCCCTCAAGACTTGGAGTCTAGACAGAAGGCAGCCAAGCTGGCCTGCTGACCTACATCTCGCTGTGATGGTGCAGTGTACTACCAGAGGGGTAACGAGAGAGAGAGAGAGAGAGAGAGAGAGAGACTTGTTGTTTTATTAGAGACCAAACAGCATTTGTAATTGGACAAAATAAAGCAATCGGTTTACTATGTGCAGAAACACTAGCATGGTACTGTACTTGCCAAAAATCAGTTGATATTACAGAAATTTAGATGGTTTGGTTTATTTTCCAGTATATTTTGAAATTACTTGATGTATTTAAACAGGCCATATCACTAAGCATTTACTCAATTGCAATATTTTTTGCTCTAGGGTTTTTATTAAATGAAAAAACAAAAAAACTAAAGTTATAGAAGAACGATGTATCAGCAGTCGTGATTTTGGTCTGTAGCTTTCAAAGCAAGACAGTTTCCAATGCAGATAATTTAAAGTCAATCACATTCAGCCACACGTGCACGTGGGTTAAGAATGTTCTCTGGAAGAATCAGAAAGCAGCAAAGAATGAGCCACCATCATTACTATATATGCGGTATCATCAACAAGGTGTGATTTGTCCAGTTTCTGGGGTGGGGTGGGGGAAGGGAAATAAAATACTGAAACTACAAAACAGTAGAAAAGCCGATAGTAAAAATACATCACACTGATATCTCAGTCATGCCAACATTTGCCACCATGGAAATGCAGTTACTGTTTTTAAAAAAACATTTATTATTATTATTATTATTATTATTATTATTATTATTATTATTATTATTAGGCGATAACAAAGTATGCTTATAAAATTGACCAAAAGAGGTGAGTTTGAGTTTGTTTTGTGTGCTGCTGTTTGTTTGTTTAAAAGATCTGTTCAGTGAAGGTGAATGCCCAGCCTGACAGCAGTTGTTGTGTATATTTGTATTTTGGTTATTTTTGTTTATTAAAGTGCGAGTGAGCACTGTAGCTTCTGTGTCTGAGTCTCTTTCCTGCTGCTATCCTGTCACAGAGTCAAAATGACAATATTTTGAAATGTTGAATAAATGCTGTCACAAAAATACTGAAAGAAGGTCTCTAAACCCCTCATACTGTATGCTCATTTTTTTTCCTATTTGGTCAAAGAAGCTTGCCAGGGCTACTTTCAGTATATTAATAAAGAATTACTTGTTATGGCCTTTAGTTACAGTAGAACGTGTCTGAGTCGGTCTTGTGAACATAAGGTACGGCTTTTGGACTTGCAAAAAACCTTAGCTTTTGGTCAATTTGTGCAGTGTGAGAAGGCAATTTACCCACCCTTTTAAGTTATACAGTGTCCTGGCAGGGCACTTCCTGGAGCGGGAGGAATGTACGTGATACGTGTGGCTACGTCACATTGTCACAACAATGGACAGAGAAATTTAAACTGCATGGAAACCCCGCCTGTGATACAGGGACTGATAAATGTAGATTGCAGACCATTTAATAAACAGAGGGCTCAAATTTGCAGTACTTGCTATATTCATATGGTCAGCGACCAACCTTTTGATGCTGAGTTCACAGTTGATACCAGACATGGTGTGTTTGCTGAAAACTTGTCATCATTCACTGTTGCTTTTTTGAAACAGTCAAAGCTGAATACCTTTAATCCCCTTGCTAGATTTAGGATTCACAACAAGCTTAAAATGTTTAATCCATTGCACTTGTACAAAGTAGTACTTTAGGATTAAAAACTATTTAACCCAACTAGTATATTATACACAATAAGAGTGGTCTTTGAAAAGCTGCTACGTCAGTTTATCGCCCCCTACATAAACATTTACAATAATTTTAACAGGCTATTATTTGTTTCGGTTCTCTTTAGGGATTGATCTGCAGTTTGTGGAAATAAGACATTTACAGTACTTTTTAAGATCAAGCTGTAACTGCTTTCAGTCTCCCATCTATTAACAGTGGTGGGGTTTACATACAGTGTTCAATCTATATGAGATTCTATTGGAAAGTGTTTCTCATTAACATTAAATTTCACATTTTAAAAAATGCATTCATAGTTTATTAATTCTAATAAATAATTACATATTTTGAACTAGCTCCAAGCTGCACTTAATTTAATGTACATGTTTCTTGTCATCCCCACACCCTCTGTGTGATCCTTGTGTATTTCTCACCCCCAGTGTGTCTGGGATGCTTGTAGCCTCTTACCCTTTCCCCTGTTTGAGTCTTTATTCTCTTAGTTCAGCACTTATAAATGCTTGTCTCGTGCTTCTTTGCTGAACCTGTGCACACCAATGCCGCAATATGCTTTAATTAAAGACAGTTATTTTATTTAATTTTTTATCCCTGTGACTTTATTCTCCCTCTGTCATGTTTGCTGTGATTTTGAACGCACTGACCGTGACAGATCCGTGATTCCCGTCCAACTTTTCTGTGACAAACTCCTAGCCCTAATTATGAACGATGCATGAGAACTACTAGATCATTATTACCAGCCTTATTGTCATCATAATAGTACTATGAATAATGTAGCTTTTTTTTCCCCCCACAGGATATTTCAAGCTTCCACCCCTTCTGACAGCACGCAACACCTGGTCAGCTGGACGGATGAGGAAACTAGTTCCCTCCTCCAAATTATTGCAGACCTGGGCGTTATGGATGAACTGGATCGACCTCGCCAAAGAAATGCCACCATTTTCACCAGTATTACCGGTGCTGTGGCTGAACTTGGTATAAGCAGAACGCTCCTGCAGGTATGAAATACATTCAAGAAACTGAAATCTCTGTAACTGCAGGACAGACAACGCCTGCAGTCCTCCAGTCAAAACTTGAGGTCCAAATTTCAGTTCTGGGAGGAAATGCAACAGTTATTGGGTTTATTCCTGTGAAATACCAGCCCCATTAATTGCGCCAGCCATCATTTACTTTTCTAAACTAAAATATGCTGCAATTGTAAAATACGGAAATCTATATTATATTCTTCTTGTCAGCATGAACCGTTTTAACTGCAAGCCCTTTGATGGGGGGGGGGGGTAACCTCTTCATCTCTGCCTAGCACGTAAAACCTTATGTAAACCCCTATACATTTGAACAATATCCTTTAATGACGTTTGCATTTGAACAACTGAATTCTGTCTAAAATAAACTCTCATTTAAACTTGGAAGCAGAACTGTCAAGACCACAAAAGAGCGAGAGATCTGTTGTCATGCTTTTCAGTTTTTGCTTGTAAATTGTCCCATTGTCTTTTGCTCAATGATAGACTCCTGCACCCTGATCAGACAATCAGCTCTTTATATCCTACCAGCTCACAAAATATGCCCTTCACAGCCTCTTAGTTACGGAAAGTTTATCACAATGGCTACAGTGATTAAAAGTTGCAATGTGTGTCCCCTGTGACGTATAAAGCCATCAGATCAAAATAACTGTTTCCACTTTAGTCAAAAGTGTCGTTGTGAATATTTAATGTCATGAATGAAATATCTACAGTATCACGTGCTACAACACGAAGGACACATTTGCAATATTTCTCACACATGGCTTTCTCAACTTGAATGCATTGCCCAAAACACTTATTTGTCAATTATAAATGTTTCTCCAAAGCATGTGCCTCTGTGCAGTTTGCACCATAATGTTTTAGTTGATTACTATCCCAGGGAGCTGGCACTTGTGTAATCCAACCATGAGTTAACTATGAGTCCCCTGAAATATGTGCAAAACAAACAAAGAATGTTCTTATACAGACATACAATTTTATTTATGAGACTGAATACACTGTGCATAAGCAGAAAAACTGCTGGGACTCATTGTTTACAGGTCTCTTTACTCCAGATCACATAAACTGAAATCATCATATTGGCGGCTTGTTCCATGAGGCAGGGTAAGAACTGCCTCCATGAGAATATTCAGAAAGAACACTCAAATCAGGAGTGTATTAAACAATAACTTTTAGAAAATTCATAACAATATATTCCTGTATATTATCTACAAATATTGATGACATTTTATGAATAACTTAGCATTTTCTCACATACACTTTCTTTTCAAGCACTTCTGCAGCATTAAAAATATTACTGAGCATGCGACAAAGTGCCACTGTGATTAGTTGGTGCTCTGAGGCAAGGTATTTTTTGCCTGAGGGAGCACAGAGTTCTTGCACTGTTCAGAAAGAGACAGGAACTTCTGAATGGCAGCTGGGTTGTTAGTTGCAGAAACCTATCAGTACCAATGCATTGCAATATAAATCTATAAAATCTAAGGTAAATTGATAATTTTCAAAATGTACTACATACCCAAAAGTATTACACACATATATATATATATATATATATATATATATATATATATATATATATATATAATATATATATAATACCCAGGGCCAGGCTCCTTTTGATTGGACAGCTGATCTCAGATAGGACAAACATACAGACAAGGATAATTCAATGAATTATATATTTTAATAAGAAAAATATACCATTTAAAACAAGCGGAAAAAGGGGAGGAGGAGGAGACAACGTCAATAACAGATACTAAGCAATATTTCACCTAACACATCACTAAAATATAGAACAAAAATAAAAAGTAAACAGTCCAATCATCTCAATTACACTTTCCCAACAAAACCACAAAAGTGTAAAACAGAGTGAAAAAAATAAACTATTCAACAAATCAAAACAAAGTAAAGAAATCCCATATAACACCATGAACGCAATATGTAAAATCAACACATTTACAAAAGAACCAAAATATTAGCAGGACAAGACAAAATAGTTGAGGTAGATTAATGAACTAGTTCACAATTTACAAATAGATTATGTGAGGCGGAGTGTCCCGCCCCTTTATGTTTATAAGTGTTTTCTGTTGTATGTATTGTGTTTAATGTTGGTGTTTATGTATAAAATACACAGATATAAATATGGGTTGCGAGCACAAGTGTTTAAAATGTATATTTTGTATTTAGGCATAAGGATTGCACAGCACTTCACGTGCAAGTTAAATATGTGAGCACGGGGAATTGCACTTTTATTAATTCATGTGCAGTTGTATCGAGACTCCAGTTGAATGATTCATTAGCAGTAGAGTCTTGTTACAGCTGCATAAAAGCTGCATGTTTTCTCTCACTCGGGGTATGTGTTCGTGAGTGGAGAACGGGAGAGAGGAGTTTTTGGGGGTTTTGAGAACAATTTCTACAACGTGCTGCAAGTGCCAGCCCGGTACTTGTTTGTCTGTTCGTCCACTGTCTTGTTTAGCGTTGTCCGTTTTGTTTACCTTTTTATTTTGGCCTCAAGTGCTGTGTCCTGTTTTGTGTGTTTTGTTTAAATCTTTGTTTATATTATTATTTACAATAAAACCCTGGACGCCGTAGCGTCACAGATTCACCGCCCTAACTTTGTTGTTCTTCGTCCATCTTCTAGTCTGACGTCACCACTAAAAAGCCACTCTGGTCACAATATGATAATGATAGCACCGTAAAGAATAACTAATGAGGTAGACCCTGTAAACAAAGCTCACATTCACTAACTCCCAGACAACATAGATTTTAAAATGCACACACAAAACATGATTAATACAGTGACTAAAATACAGTTCACCATTTCAATTCGCTAAAATAAATACATCATACAAATCACTTTAAACGCATAAATAGATAGTGGCCCAACATATGAGAAAAACAGAGAGCCAATACGTTACAAAAGTCAGTTTAATCGTAATCGTATACTACACCATTTCAGACTGTTCTCACCACACAGCAATCATTAACGGATCACGACTCTTCCGCTGGTCAACTCATTCGTGGGTAGGACAATTCATTTTCCAATCAAAGTGGAATAAGGACTAAACAAAACTAACTAATAAACAATCAGGCGCTATAAAACAACTTGTGCAAAGAAAGAACGAGCAAAGTCAAACACTGCTATAATCCAGTACAACAGATAATGAATACAAACATTAAATCACGTGTGTATTCGTTTAACAACTACGATTCCCAAGAATGATAGTTTAATACTAATAATAATAAGTAAGCTCAGTTTATCTATTGATCTATAAATAACACACTGCTGTGTTGCATGTTTCTACTCTGATGCATTATGGGCATCAACAATTTACTCAAAGCCTTCACTAGTGTTTTCTACTATTATAACAACATGGATTGCATAAAGAAGGAAAAACATATAGTGAAATAACTTGCATCACTTGATTTTCAAGGTGTTTATGCTTTGGATACCACAAGTACAGAGAAACATCATCTGTAATTGACAAACCCAGGACTGGAAGACCCAGAAAGCTGTCTATCAAGCATGAGCAATTCTTCAAGATAATATCCTTAAATAGAAAGAAGACAAGCATTGAATTGAGTGCTTTGACAGCCTATATTCACCACAGAGATATGTCTGCGTTACTGCTTTTTTCAAACAATCAATAGAGCTTTGTTGCAACATGAAAGAATTTTCTTTTCAGAGGCATAGTTACACAGTGCACAATTTCTATTTAGACAAAGGGGCCCAGGGGTCAGGTTCGTTATAATGAAAAGTGTTACAGCGAAGGTGTACTGTATTCAACACATTTTCAGATAGTATAATGTTTTAGAACAGTTTGTTTCTTAAAGGTTTATTTAACAAAAAAAAAAAAAAAAAAAACAAGACAAAAAAATACATAAAAAAATATGTCTGGTGAAATTTGTCACATGACCAGTTATATGTCTAATATATTATTCAGCGTTTAACCACTTCTTTGGAGTTTATACTTTTAAATGTTTAACATTCCCATCGCTAATAAAAGGCAGCAAATAGTTTTTTAAATGCTTGGTTCTATCTTAGCATTTTAGAAAGTGATTCAAATCCACTGTCTTATACTGCATGCAATCAGCATTCGCAATACTGGGTTGGATTTTCCATTCCCCTTTGATCTGTGTAGAAAATGCATTTAAATTCAGTATTCCAGTTTTGGGAACAGTTTTGGGGGTATTGTCCCTTAGATTTAGGATATGGCAATTTTTGAATAACAGGTTCTTCAGAATATTTACACTTCCTTCTTCCTGGTATCATATCACTTTCTGTGGTTAAGGGCAATATCCATGGGCTGGCCAAAGGGCCTTACTCTGGTAGTGCCGTACACAGATTGTAATATAGTCCCAGAAGTTTGCTGCTTTAGTTGTTAGTTTCTGTTTTCTTTGTGCAATCAACTGAATGCATTTTGGTGACATCAAACTAAGCATGATTTAAATGGAAACAGTCATTTTGATATATTTTAATATATGCATACATACATATACATACAGTACATACATAAATGCATACAGTATATGAATCATTTACTTTACTAGTTGCAATTTCAAAGTCTTTGGAAATTGACATTATTGTTTCCTCTGTGACTTTCCACATGATATTGTATTTCCAAAGGCAGAGGTTTTTTATCCTTTCAGTAGAAACCACAACAAAGTTACCTCTGGGCCCCATCACCCCAATTACTATGGCATCCTGTCACAACACAAAACAAACACCGTCTAACACAGTTCTCTAGAAGTGCTGTCCCAGGTGCCTTATCTTAAGTATGTTACATGAGAGAAGTCTCACGTGTCTGCGAAAAAAAAAAAACAGATATCATATTTGTGACAAGCTGTGTACTCCCAAAGGCAATTTACAGTACATAAAATAATGTTATGGTTCATTATTTTATTCTGAGTTTCAACTAGAGCTGCACAAGCTTCTTAGGTTAACTTCAAAAGCTCCATGCCTTTCAACCTCAATGACAGTGTTTGGGGATTTGAACTTGATTTAAAAAACAGACAAAAAACACATAACCCAGGTTTTCCACTGCAGTATTTTAAACTGTGTGGGGTTAGATTACATAAGTAGTTGATACCAATGCCTCTGACTCCATACCAATTACTTTTCTAACTGTGTACCACATAAAATTGACTAACAGTCAGTCGTCATTCTCTGGTTCCAATTCTAAATGCAAGCAGTGTGAAAAGCTCCAGAACTTTGTTCAAGCTCCAAATGGTTTCAAGGCTGTTCAAATTTCATACAAAGGCATTCACTGCTGCTCTAGTTTCAGCATTAGGAATTTATACTCCAAGGATCAATGAACCACTCCTATCAGTAATTCCTAGTTTGCTGAGCTCACTGACATTTCTATAACATATATAAATGTGTTATTAAAGGTACTGACAATTATATAACAATATACCAGTTTATTACAATGTTAATTTAACTTTCTGTGGCAGAGCAGAGCTCTGCCCTATATAGATTGGCAGGGATGGGGTTAAATGGTGGCTGGGATTGATTGGAGTAATTAACGATCAATCAGCACCCAGCCATCTGACGTAAAAGGAGGCCTCAGCTTCCTATTAGGGAGAGGAGGAAGCTGAGAAAGCAAGCTGGTGTTTGTGCTTGCTGTTTTTGGCTTACTGTTTTGTGTTTTTTTTGTATTTTCTGATCCAGTGAAGGCATTGCTCAGCCTGGAAACCTTTATTTTTGTAAGTCTTGTTCTGTGTCTTTCTATTTGTGCTTAAATACCTTTGTTTTGGCCCTTGTGCCCTTTTATTTTGTGCTTATTTATAATAAAAGTAGTATTTTTATAACTGCAGTCTGTCTCTGGGCCTCTATCCACTCGCCAGCCTGTCACACTTTCCAATTACTTGTTTATTACTAGTGCTTATGAGTGTTTAGAAACATTATATTATGTTAAAAAGTACTTCAAAGTACTTTACAAAATGAGAATGAAACTGTCTACGAATAGACTCATATTGCTCTACAATACCTAATATCAGTTGTAACATCCTTTATAACAGATGTTTTGCTGTTTTATTGACTGTTTACAATTAATCCTTACAAGGTTATTGCTCCCTTGTTCTTCTATTGTTTTTGCAATCATTCTGAATGGTTCTGAGTTCTAGTTCCCTAATGCTACATTTCAAGCTGCCACTGGGATTGACTTTATTGCCATTTTAAATCAGTCTCAATAATTTCCATCAGCAGTAGAACAAGATGATATTGAATTAATTTGGGACTGTCAGAATTTGATCTCTCCAACTTGCACTGAAACTGACCTAATAGAATTGATGGAAGTGACCTTATGCACAAGAGAGGTAAACTGCAGAAGAAATATGTAGACTGAACATGAAAGCTGTGAATATATTATACAGCCAGGGAAATGCTGGAGTTTGGTGAATTTAATTATACATATCATTATAAAATGGAATGTTAGAATGATGCACACCGATTGGTCTATCAGAGTTCCAAGCAGTGACAATATTCAAGGCAGTGTCATACAAGACACCTGTCAAAATATCTTGCTGTCATGGAAAATACAGAATACATCACTTTTGAACTGTTTGGGCCTATGACAATTGAATATTTACAAAAAAAAGTTCCTTAGATTTATAGAAGGAACTCTTCAAAAACTGAAGAAAAGAAAAAGTTAACCTGTCACACTGATGTACAAAAATGTAACACTGACATGCTTGAAAAAAAACTAAATTAAAATTAAGACAGTACCAGTAAACAAACAAGCAGCAGTTAAAACCTTTAAACACTAGCTTTCTGAAAAAAAAAAAACAAAGCAATTTGACTCAATTAATCACCAAAGAACAGTTAAATAATATCCTTAGATTTCTATGGCAAAGTCGTGTTTCACGGTTTTCAGTGGACTTTTAGAACATGGAAGTCACCGTTTTGTTTCTTTGCAAGTAAAGCAGTCGCAGTATTGCTCTGGATTTCTGCCTCTCTCTTTCAGTGAATACTTGAATCTAAATGCCTGTCAACAGCCGATTCTCAGTAGAGATCTACAGTAACGTTGCAGGACGTACAGAAGAGCTTACCTCCATCGCTGTGTAAACTCCTGCTGGATGCTGCTTCACGCGATCTGCTGCAGACACATTTTTAGCCTTTTTAGAGACATCCGTTTTCTTGTTTACAGTGTGTAGTATTTTAATTTCCCGCCTAGATTTCATATAGTCACATGACAATCACTGCACAGCACTATGTGCATGGTGAATTGTACACGCAGGCACACAGAGCTGTATGGTTGCGTTAAACTCATTTTTTTGTATGAAATACAAATAATAATTATACAATTATTTTTATTTCTTAAGAATATTGAAAAAAAATTGCAGTAGTGGGCTAATGTCACGATTTCAGCGCAGTCCGTGAAATCACGATTTACCTCAATACAGAAACTGCCCAACGCTGGATTACAAACGATAGTTATTTAAAGTCTTCAATAAATAAATAAATAAATAAATAAATGCATTTATTGAAACAAAAACAATAAAAAAAAAAAGTTTTTTCTCACTATTGCTTTAGGTCATAGAGTCTATTTTCTATTGTGGAAGGTTACACCTCAAAATGTTAACAAATTTTTAACAAGCTCATCTCCATTTGAAAAGAAGAATGTTTATTGCGATCCTAGCAATACAATGCGTACAGCAAAGTACCCTCTACTGCGGATCTGGAGAGCTGCAGTATTCATCGACACAGATTGACTTCTGAATATGGACATTGATAAGTATTCAACATGTCTAATATTAAATACTTGACTCGAGAATGTAACTGAAGCAAATGCTATCGACTTAAGTCGAAAATGTTGTAACTTCCTGTTTTAGTGTGCAAAAAAATGTATTATGTTTGTTGAAATGTGCAACACAAAAGGAGTTGCCTCGTAAATGCAGAGAATTTCATCATCAATGCACCATTTCTGAGCTAATTTGAATATATAATCAACTGAGGTTGATAACATTATTAGTTTGGTACATCACGTCTAAACTAAGTTAACATGGTAAAACTGATTTGCTAAATTAGGTACTGGAATGTTGGATTCCTTTCTGAATGGGAAGTTGAATTAATTCTTGTGCATATTGACATGATCAATTACAACAAGAAACGGGTATTAAATACTAATGCAAAGTAGACGCTTTGTATAAGAAGACATATTCAGTAATAGTATATTAACCATGTATGCTAATGATGTTATGGTCGTTGTAATCGTTTGACTGTGGAATCAATGAACTGCATATTACTATTCACGTATATCTAACCAATAGACTTTCCTTTCTGTAATATTAGATTAGTTGTGCACCCCTTTTTTTCTTATATAAACGATTGTTTTATATTTCTGACACGTTGTGTGGATGTCAATTGTTGTTAAGGGAATCCAATCCGAGTTCTACATGATATCACCGAAATGTTATTGTATGTCTCAGTTATTAACATCTGGACGTTCTTAAACAGGGCGTCTAGAGACTAATTTATATATAAATAAATTGTACACCAAAGTAACTACACGTGTGGGTGCAGCGGCTGCAGCACTGCCAGAAGGGGCATCTGTCTCTACCCTTTTCTGATCCATATGTGCTTGCTGAAGCTCCATGGCTAACTGCAAGATGAAGTCCCTCCTGTTGCAGTTTTCCCTGCTACATTCCTTGTGCAAAACACACATGGCTGCCAGGTCCAAAATGTTATAAAATACAGCCACAGGCCTCCCCACCTTTGACTGAATACTGTCATCGCCATCAGGTCCAGCACATTCACACCGAACTTTGTGGCATTGTAGTATTCCACTGCCTCAGGCTTGTTTTAGCCATTGATTCTGATCGCCACTGTTTTGTGCATAGAGCTGAGAATGAACCTGCAATGCTATACACAGGGGGTACCTATGACTCAGAGAGGCATGTTTTTCAAACACTCAGAGTGTAGACAGGTAGACACCACTTGATCACGGGACTGACTGTATTGAAAAGGACAGGTGATTGTACTGAAAAGGACAGGCAGAATTATTGGCTATATTTGATAGATAAATATGTATTGAAATAGCTGCTTAAAATGGTTTTGGCGCTTCTCAGTAAACGTGCTTATAATTATCAATTTCTTGCGATGTCAGTGTATCTAATACACATCTTTAGAAAAAGTCACGAATGGCCATGCACACTACATTCTGGAACGCAAAATAATTTAAATTTTAAAACCCAAAACGGTCAAATTGACCGGCTTGGCGCTTCTAGTGTTAAATAATTGCAACCTTGAGTGTGGTTCGGGGGGCCAGAGTGAGGGCTCCTACCCCCCACCCCCCACCCCCCCCAAATATAGTAAGGTTCCATAGATGTTTGACATAACTACTATTTCAAACCCCAAGTCAGGATACTTGGTCTATGTCTTGCATTTGTCGGGAGCCCTGCAGTTCCAAGGTTGTATCAATATAGTTTACCGATAAAATGCGTAAAAGAAAGTTTCTTCACCTCAGCCCTTCTTCTTTACATCGTAGGGAAGTTTCAAAACCCTTCCTACATGGAATCATGGGAGAAAAAAAAGGTGGGTGTGAACTGGGGGGGGGGGGGGGGTCTGACTTTTTAGAATGTTACAGGAGTGTCAGTAATGATTCCCTGGCAATTGCCAAACCAGCATGTTGAATGTCCACAGCCAATATGTGATAGACACCCTGTAGTGATGAACAAAATTGGGTCTAAATGATTAGTCATTCACAATTACAAGCTCAATTTCATAATTTTATCTTAATTCATCAGTTTCTACTATCATTGTTTTAATTAATCCACAGGTGTTTTTATGAGGTTCCTTGACATTTACACAGGCCTGTCAACCTGTTCTTATCACATGTCCCATGTGGCATGTATCTGTCTATGCTTTCAATCAAGCTCTGCAAAGATATGACATGGAGTTGCAGCTGTCATGCTGTAATTTCCAGGCTGATTCCAAAGGCACTGATTACTGAGCACATCTAAACAGAGATGTCCCCAAAGATTTCAAAGTTATGCTGGTAAAAAGTTGGGTGGTCACTATTTGAATGGTCTAAACTAAAACAATTATAAAATTTGTAATGCAATCAACTCACATTGATTCTTTGAGTAAATACTACTTAATCATGAATCACATTTTTAAGCACGCAGCTGCTTTAAAATGACAACACAGCTATTAATTTAACTAAGGATGTCAAAATGGGGACTAAAGCAATTTAACTTCCACTTGCTTTTTACTTTGTTTGATTTAAAAAATGGAGTTGCCTTTTAAAAAAAAATAAAAAAAACAAGCATTCTTAGCAGAGAAATGGAATGAGAGTTTTAGTCAAGTCACAGGGGGGAAAAAACCCAACAGAAGCGATCTTATTAAATCAGGTTGGCTCAAAACAAGCTTAAAAGGGACATTAAGTCATTGAAAATAAAAAACGAAAACAAAGAGGCCTAACTATAAACAATGGCTCCACAATAACCACTAACAGAGTGTAATGAAAGAAAGATGCAGAAAGGTGATTATTTTTTTTTCTTAAATTGAACAATAATGAAAACAGATACACAATATTTTTTAAGGCTCATGGCCTGACAGTTGTCTTTATGTGCAATCCTTTCCACAAATGTATTGCTCCCATGTACAAACCAATATCTGCGAGGATGCAAGCAAAATTCACAATACATATATAGTGCTTCAACAGTGCATGACACATGGAGACAATCATTTTGATAAGCTGTTTACAAAAATATTAAATTATATTTTCACAAACGTTTAAAAAACTTCAAAATTCCTACCTCCTCCAAAATTTTTTTTATTTAAATTATGACAACACAAGTCTTTTTTCTTGACACAGAGAAACAAATTTAAGCACAATTCCACTTTACTTTTCCCTATACAGCCTTCTCGAATCGAATGAACTGAAGCACTGACTCTGTACCCTTCTTCCCCACACTGATTGGCTGCTAGTGTTACAGACCGCAGAGGGAGGAGTGGTTGAAATGAAAGTTATCAACATATTAATAACTAAATATGGCATTTTAACAAATATAACGTTGGTAGGTAAAGTACATTTAATATATATATATATTTTTTTCAAATCAGACTCTTGTTGCTGTAATAGTAAGTAAAGCAACAGAGGATACTTCAAACCTGTCAATGTTTATAGACATCACTTGACTCATTGCTGGCATTAAAATTAGCAGTTCAGAAAACCAAATGTCCAGAAGTTTTGATAATCATGTTTACAGTCTTCCACTAAAACACAGTAGTTCAGTCTACAAATAATGGTGTTTTGAATAGACCTGTTTAGCTTATTGCTGGCATTTACAATAACAATAAAAAATATGAAACAGTTTAGTCAAGCCAGCAATGTCATGTGAGAGTAATCATATGTACAGTACTCCACAAATTAAGTTTAGCATTTTACTGGCATTATAATAACCAGGATAAAATCTGAAACACTGATAAAGGCATGTTGACTGACTTGTTGCTCTACAACAGGTTCACTACCATGTATTGCCCGATTGTAATTTAAATAGCTCCCCTTTTAATGTAAAAGCATAATTAATCGTCTCAATTGTTTCTTTCCTAGTTCTGCACTGTTATTTGCAAGATTTAAAAAGAGTCCTTTAAGGATTGAATAGTTAGAAATAGTTTTGAGCTCATTTCCTCGTCGTCAGAAAATATAATTGCTATACCTTGATTAAAAGCAGGTAGGGTGGAAAGAAATAAACAATAATGAAATACACACTTAATTTAGCTTACTTCCGGAAAGCAGTGCCTTGAGCACAGTATCTTAGGTATTTTCAGCATTGAAGAATGCAGTGCTTGGACATTGTTGCAGTCTTATTTGCTTTCTTATTCTCTCGTGTTTACAACTGGCATTATGATATTTAATGGTATTGACTCATACATGATCATACGAATTACAGCAAAATTAAGAATGCTATCGCACCATCCTCATATAGATAATCAGATTTTTTTTAGCTCTGTCTTACTAAAACATTGCTTTTTTTCTTGATTAGTGCAGCCGCCATGTTGAGTTTCAGCAGAGACGGAGTGAAGTCACATGATGAATAAAATTGCAAAATAAATAAATGAACATGGTATGTCTTCTTCAATTATTATACACTTAAATGTGTATTTTCAACTAATGTGCCGATTACATTTTTACCAGTTTCAAAATGCTTGAGATGATTTCTGAAATGGTCGTTTTTTAAAATGGAAATAAAACAAAAACCATCAAAGTGTGAGTATTGTGATTTTTATTTAATGTTACCGGAGTATTTATACTTCTAAATAATGCAGGAAGATTGTGCTTCACTGATTTTAGTATTCCATTATATAATGAGTTAAAAACTATAAAGTTCATGAGCAGCACTCTCTATAGAGGCACAATCAGACGCCTGCTTCGCCAACCCTGTACTAGATTCGCTGGTGCCCGAGTAAGCTCTGCACTATTGTGGCATGCATTTTTACAGAGAGAAATCAGAAAATCAGCTGCAAGACAGCCAAAAATATGCTTGTTAATGCTTTGTAAGAATGGTCTCAAAATAATATGGTTTACCTTGAAAGGCTGGAGTCTCGATTGAGGTTGATATTTATGATATTAACTTGCGAAAGTTAGTAAACTGAGTGCAAAGGTTGTTGCCAGTTACTGCAAAAAATGTGCACATTTTAGCCTTAGAGGGAACGTTGATTGTGAGGTCCCTCGGGTCATAGAACAACATGTTTTATACATGCGAGTCCCTCAGGTCATAGAATAACATGTTTTATACATGTATCTCCAAGCAGAATACATAAAAAAATACTTTAAAAAAATATGAAAAGTTTGTCTGGTTTCTAAAGTACTTTATAATGTGCCACAAAATTTTCTGAAAAAAATATATAGATTTTTAATGACTTTTTATAGCAAGATATTCAACTACAGCCAAAAAACATCTGGTCCTCGGGGAGCATCCCACTGAAAAATGTTTGGTACTTAAAGGGTTAAAGACACCCCATTTTGCGTTGTGCCTTGTAACACCTTGTGTGTGGTTATGTCAATCCCTCCCCTGTTGTGCCTAAATGCTTCATTATGAAATAGGCAAATAATATGTTAATGAGAAAATTGGTCTCAAGGGCACTTTATTCTAACGTTGCGAAGAGTGATATGTTTTACTGTAAACGACTGGCATGGCAGAATAGCCTTGCTGATAAATGTATTATTGTGGGGAGACCGAGTGTCCAACTTTCAAAAGGGGGAAACCCATGTCTCCAGCACCCAAGAAGGTGAAACACACTTCTCCAGTGACCTAGAAAGAGGAAGTCTGCATCTCCAGCGCCCAACAGGGGAGAGGCCGAGCGTCCAGACCCCAAGAGGGGGGAGGCCGAGCATCCAGAGTCCAAGAGGGGGGGAGGCTGAGCGTCCAGAGCCCAAGGGGGGGGGAGGCCGAGAGTCCAGAGCAAAGAAGGGGAAGCTGAAGTCTCCAGCGCCCGAGGGGGAGCTGCACCAGTCTTCAGTGACAGAAGGAGACTACCTGCTGCTCCCTCCTCCACCGCCAGAGAGAGACTACCCATAGCTCCTGCCTCCACCACCAGAAAGCAGCTTGCCCTGGCCATCCTTAGACTTGCTGCTGAGGGGAGCAGAGTAAAAGACAGGCGTCAGGCGACTAGCACAAGTGCAAGTGGAGCTGTTGTCACCTCCCAGTGGGTCCGCATCTGCCGTCACCTCCCAAGGGTCCGCTCATGCCATTGCCTCCTGAGGGTCCGCTCCTGCAATGTTCGTCATCGCCCGAGGATGCCTGACCGTCATTGTCCAGGGATTGATTATTGCCACAAGCCAGAATCTGTTGCCGGAGCCCAAGAGGATGGAGCCACCGGCTACAGAGAAGGGGAGGAGGAGGTGAGGAGACCATCTCAACCACAGCTCGTTGCCTGGGAGTTGGATCCCTCAACCTGGGCTTCGAGACATCTGACCTGCATTTCTGGACCAATGGTTGCTGGGCCTCAATCCCAGGTCGCTGCACCACCAGGCACAAGTGGTCACCTGGTCTGCTCCGCTCCGCTCCCCCTGGTAGCACAAACATCGCTAAACAGTTGCCTGTCTGCACACCCAATGCCTCATCCTCTGCGCCCGGGTCCCCTGTCGCTGGGTCTTTGTCCCGCAATAAAGGCACCAGACTGTGGACCAACCCTCCTTCGAGGATTGGAGAAGAACAATAGGGGACTTGAGGGAGGGTAGTTGTGTTTTAGAAGTGGGTGAGGTGGCTGATGGGGCCATGTGTGCTGTGCACAAGGGGGGGGGTGGGGTTATGTGGCAGGCACAATAAAGGAGACGGTAAATTTTATGCATTTCAGTTTTGTTGCCTAAGTATTCAGAGTGAACACTGTGTTTGAGGCAGATTTTATTCATTTTCTTATTAAGCAGTTAAACATCAATGCCTGCCCTGTGCAGAAACTGTATGGCAAGTAGAAACATAATTCTCTTTTCCATACAGGTGTCATCTATTTGTTTGCTAAGATTATTTTAGTCATGGTAGCATTACAGTGCATTAGATCCACAGCTGGCTGTGCTGTTGTGGGAGTTGTTATGGATTGGGCTGTCTTTGTCTCTGGCCAGGTATTAATGGGTCTCTCTACCCCAGCCTGTGAGTGATTAATGACATGAGGATAAAATACTCCACCTGCTTCGAGAGGAATGAAAACGGAATTAATGAACCCTTAAAAAAGTGAGTTGTGGTATCTTTTACAGCTTAGAGCAAAGACGGATCAGCTGTTTTTTTTTTTTTTTTTTTTTTTTACTTTGGTTGGTAATGATGCTATTGATAGCTGTTTTAGCATACAGGGAAAACAGTTAAAACAGGGCAATTTGCATTCAATTATAACAGAACTAATTTGGCAGGAAAAAAATACATTTTTCTGTACTTTAAAAGACTACTGACCAATCCTTTCTTACATCTTATTAGCTTTATTAATTGTATTATGCAATATCATTTTGGTTGAGTGTTTTGTGGTAAAATTAAGTAGTATGAATTAGTTTTTTTTTTTTTTTTTTAAATCAAGCAATAAAATAGAATTTCTGAATTTTATACATTGAATTGCTACTATATAATGTAATAACTATATAATTGCAAAGACAATAAGATCATTTATTCACAAAAAAAAAGTTTGAAAGTAAAAGATTTCACTCTGAATAACACCATGAGTCTTGTCATTCACTTTCAGTAAGATATTAGATTTAAAAAAAGTGAAATTAAAACCTGAGATCCTCTCCATAGTTTGGATGTTGGAAGTTATTCACAATACTTCCATACTGTCCCAGTTTAAGGTCTTAAAGGTCTGGTCACCTTCAGTATAGGGTTTTCGCAAAGCCCTCCCAAAAAATGTAAATTTAACTAAGAGGGCCTATGGTTGCCACTTATCTATTGATTTTTAGAACATTTTCTGAAATAAAAAAAAAAAAATATAGTCTATATTGAGCTTGTACTGTTGGTCTGTGTCCCATGCCACAAGAATTATTACATTTCTATATTTTTGTTCTTCATAAGAGCATAAACTATTTCCCCAACTGAAGTAACAATTTCCCCTTGGGACATGCCGTTACCTTTAGATCTCCAACACTTTATGTACAGTAAACTATATAATCCTAATCAGGCCTTAACAGTCCATTACCTGCCAATAGGAGAATGTTATCCAGCTGCCTTTGTTGTTTTGCGAATCTTCAAACAGACACTTCTTGCTTAATGCCTTTTTGCATGCTGGAACTGTCTGCCATCTTGTTAATTTATTATTATCTTCATGCTGAAGTACAGAAGTATATTGCTTTGTAAAGGTTATATCCCAAGTGGGGTGGCACATTTTTTTTCAGTTCCAGTGTTCTTACTTAGACTTTTACCTCTATTTTAGTTCAAACTAGTTTGTTCTAGAAACATAAGTAGTTCTCATGTGATGCTACTTCATGGACTTTCTTTCTGTTACCTTAATCTTCACATCATTTAATTATTTTACTATTTTCCTTTTTACTGTGGTCACTCATTTTAGGCAGTTAGTTAAGATGTCTTCTATACAGGTGAAAGACAAAGAGTGTTGTGGGTATTCCCCAAGTATACAAAAGGGGAAGCAGCGAACTGTTGGGCCGTAAGTGTTATCATATAAACAGACATTTTGCAAATAAAAACTGTATATTCATAGAAATCATCGTATACCTCATGCAGAGATACAATAAATAACACGTGAGCAATTCAGAAATCGAGTAACATATAGCACTAAATCCAGGTGTGCCTTACTGATAACTGTTACATTACCTTTTCAATCTCACGTAGAGGCAGCCAGGTAGAGTCCTTTGCTAACATTCAGCTGGTACTGTACAAAATATTCTCATTTACATCACCTGTAATGTCAAGTGTTTTAAAAAGTCAACCACTTTGCTTTCTAATGTTATCAATTAAGTCAATAATGTTTTTTTTTTTGTTGTTGTTGTTGTTGTTTTTAATTAAGGCTGTACACGTTACTGACAGACTGTGAAACCTGTTACATTGTATTTATGAATGAAATTTAATTGTATGATGTTTATTTGGTATGACCTCACTACATGCATATTTTCGTATACAATGGCTAACTAAAAGGAAGGACAGCAAAGCATATAAAAGGTAATATATCTGAAATATACTGTATATCTGTAAATATACCTACAATGTAATGATTTAAAATGGTTAAAACAATAAAGTCACTGTTACTGGTTTCTTATCATGGCCTGTGTTTCAACATGGTTAACCTCCATTCTAATTTCACTCTATAGCTACGCTCACTCTATACCTCTTTTGGCTTCTCACATCATCTCTATTGCCGACGATAGATTTTTCTCTTGTCCTTTATTTGAGTTCCACATCTCCTCCCGTATTTCAGGTTGTCTCTTAATCTCATCTTGGACACATTGGGCGCGTTTGCTCAGTTCAGCTCCTGCTGAGCCTCTCAGGGCGCTCCTGAGCATTTCTCATCAGTGATCAGAGGGAGTGGATGCAGTGGCCACCTGCAGGAAGCAAGTGGAAGTGACAGACGGAATTGACCAATTTACTTTATATGTCACCGACGATGAATTATTACGCCTTAATGAAGGTATGTATTAATAGCTTACATATAAGATGGTAAGATGTCTGGTTTTGAGCTCTATATATCTCTGATAAATATAATTATCTATATAATTATATAATATATATTATATATTATATATATTCTATCATATAGACTATATCTATATATTATATATATATATATATATACATATATATACAGCTCTGGAAAAAATTAAGAGACCACTGCAAAATTATCAGTTTCTCTGGTTTTACTATTTATAGGTATGTGTTTGGGTAAAATGAACATTTTTGTTTTATTCTATAAAGTACTGACAACATTTCTCCCAAATTCCAAATAAAAATATTGTCATTTAGAGCATTTATTTGCAGAAAATGACAACTGGTCAAAATAACAAAAAAGATGCAGTGTTGTCAGACCTCGAATAATGCAAAGAAAATAAGTTCAGATTCATTTTTAAACAACACAATACTAATGTTTTAACTTAGGAAGAGTTCAGAAATCAATATTTGGTGGAATAACCCTGATTTTCAATCACAGCTTTCATGCGTCTTGGGATGCTCTCCACCAGTCTTTCACATTGATGTTGGGTGACGTTATGCCACTCTTGGCACAAAAATTCAAGCAGCTCGTCTTTGTTTGATGGCTTGTGACCATCCGTCTTCCTCTTGATCACATTCCAGAGGTTTTCAATGGGGTTCAGGTCTGGAGATTGGGCTGGCCATGACAGGGTCTTGATCTGGTGGTCCTCCATCCATACCTTGATTGACCTGGCTGTGTGGCATGGAGCATTGTCCTGCTAGAAAAACCAATCCTCAGAGTTGGGGAACATTGTCAGAGCATAAGGAAGCAAGTTTTCTTCCAGGACAACTTTGTACTTGGCTTGGACTTTTTTAAAAACTCACTAATGTATTATTATAGTAGTATTCATATCAGGCCTATTATAATTCATTTTCAGATTAATCCTATGCAATGTCAATGTTAAACGCAGCCCAATTTGAAGCTCAGTGCAAACAGAGCACCGAGCTCAGCGAGGTACCGACATTGGGGGACAGTAACTACAGTAACTTCACACAGGGTAAGGTCATTTTTATATCTCTCTATACTGTATGTAGTTTTGGATGATTGAAAATGCCAAAATTAAAATGTGTATGTGGAGATTTGGATGTAACATATTCATCGGTGGTTACATACAAGGGTAATGACAGCTGGAGTAAATACCAGTACAAGAGTCTTTTAAAATGAAACATTCTTTTAAAAATTAAAATGAAACATTCTTAGACTGCTAGAATAAGATGTTGACTTTTAGCTGTTTTGCTATATTAGCCTACAGTTACTGCATAAATGAATGGGCATTTTCACCTGTCAGTTTCTCTGTTTCTGTGTGCAGCCTTGAATAGCGAGTGAGAGAATGAACTTTTTAAAAATATACATACCATTACAAAATGTATATCATTTTAATATATAAGGCTAATTTACCGCTGTAGTCATTTTCAGTAGGCTACTGTCTACTGTGCGCCATTATAACTACCAGTAGCTACTAAAAAAATGGATTTAGGCCCAGGCTACAGGCTACTATTTGTAATTGTTTGTTTGTTTGTTTTTCTAGAGAGTGAACAGCACTGCTGGACACATGCTGCTATGCTGCTGTTGATAGAACAGTTCCAGATTAATCAGGAACAGTTCTACAAACCTGGCCAAAAGAAACGTGTTTGGGACAAAATTGCATTTAATATGCAGGAGGTTGGATACAGTTTTGTAAATTCATTAATTTGCAATAAGAGATGGCAAAATTTAAAAAGAACTTACAAAACTGTATCTGACAATAATATAACTGGGAGAGGAAAAAAAATTATGGGAATATTTTGATGTTATGCATGGCATTCTTGGTAGGGACCCTGCAATAACACCAGTTGCTGTTTTTGAGACGATGCTGCTGCAGCAGAATCAGCCGCAATAGCATCTCTTGAACCACAGGCAGGGCCTTCAGTATCTACACCTTCCTCAGCATCACCCAGTTCTCCTCCAAAATCTAAAAGGATAAGATCTAAAAATCAGAGTAGCCCACCATCATGGTTTAAAAAACTTTGCTAATGAAAGAAAAGAGGACAGTGACAAAAATTTCATAAATTAATAGAAATTGGCAATAAACAATTGGAAATATTAAATGAAAGGAATAATTTGTTGAGGGATTTTACCAACATTCTTAAAGAAAACCTTAGAAAATAAGGGCTTTTGTGGTTTACTTTTTGCACGTTAGTTGTTTTTGTTTTTATATTGGATTGTAATTTAAATATGTTTAATTTTGTATATGTATTTATTTTATATATGTATATATTATTTACTAGCTACCTAATTGTCAGGTGCTAAATTGATTAAATAAAATGAATGTAATTGATGCATTTATCATTTATAAGTTTTTATTTTTACAAGGGACAATTGCAACAAAGGTAAGGTTATACAACATATTTAAAACACATACCTTTACAAATTCAAATGTGCCCTGAACACTGCGTGCACTATTCCTCTAAAAGGAGGTCCCTATGGCCTTAAACAGTGCATCACGCAATAACAATTACTAATTGATTTATGTACATTAATCGCAACAGGCATTCTGCAATGATATCCAGTTTATGAACAGCTATATTTGTTGCAGTATTGTTAGCATTGCCATGCTCATATCTATATTCATTCTCAGCTTCTTCTTGGTCAACATTATTATTGCCTTCCCTGTCAATAATAATAATGTTGTGCAAGACACAAGCTGCGGTAATAACCTTTGGAATCATGTCTGCCCTTGACATGTCCAAATATTTCAACCTGCTAAACTTCCCTTTTAATTGTGCAAAGCAGCGTTCAATCACTGAACAAGCAAAACTGTGCAAATAATTGAAGTGGCTTTGCTTTCTTGTAAGATGTCCATTGTCCCTGTAAGGGGTTAGAAGAAAGTTCTCTAAAGGGTAAGCAGAGTCATCGAGAATGTGGGCATTTGGAGGAAGCAGTTGGTCGCTTTCCATCGCTGACCTAATTGCACCATTTCTAAAAACGTGTGCATCATGCACAGAGCCTAGCCAGCCTGCACTAAGATCAATGAATTGATCATTGCTTGGCCGCTTGATAATGCTTGAGGCAATTAAAGACAAGATGTTACAGGTATCGAAGAATGCATAATGAGCACTCCCACGGTTCATGCCAAATCTATCTCCTATCCCTCTGAAAGATTCCTGGTTCCCTAGTGTCAGTAAGAGTTTGGTTTCTATGGGTACAGCTGAATGTTTTTGCTCACTAGCTCCTTTTATCAACTGAACAACGTACTGTTAAAAAAAGGAAATATGTTCTAATATGGTTATATATATATATATATATATATATATATATATATATATATATATATATATATATAGATAGATAGATAGATAGATAGATAGATAGATAGATAGATATAGATAATTATAGATTTTTGGTATTTGTATGCATTCTTTAACTATTGACTCTATGAGACACTGTGTGTAATATATATATGTAGATATGTATAATATAATATCCTATATATATATAGATAATATAATATATATAACTACTTGGATGAAGCCCATTTCAATAAAGTTAGTATAATTTCATAATAAATGGTTACCAAGTTCTGAAAACGGGACTGTGCTTGGTGCCCGAAGGAACGGGACTACATTGTTAATTATAAAATGGTTTTACCGCTGTGGGCTGAGTGCATCTGGAAGCCACCTGCAACAACAAGGACTCAACCAAGTCTGCGTTGTTTGAAAGGGGCTGGGGACAACCAAATAAAATGGCACCTGTTTCTCTCTTTCAGAAAGTGAGTGGGTTTAGAGGATGTTGTGTAGTCTGTACAACACACATGATATATATATAATATAATATATCATATATATATATATATATATATACACACAACACACACACACACACACACACACACACACACACACACACACACATACCTGTAACATAAACGACACTTTGAGCCAAAGAACAATCCATAGCATAAGCTACTGTGTATGGATTCAATATACTACCTGAAATGTGTCCCACTGCATTCGGAAGTGTGATTTGAATTCAAAAATAGGTGTAACGGGACACAATTTCCTCAGCAAAATTCTCAACAGCAGCATTGCTGTTTGCTGGTCCAGCAGACCCTAGGACTGCTGGTAAAATATTTTCAATGTTATCGTTTATTGTTAAGACAACTGAATTTAATAAATCAATAGACATTTCGTCCACAATTACATCAGAAATTGCTAACAAGGAAGCAATTTTTATAAAGTCGCTCAGAGCTTTCTGAGCATTCTCATTCTGAGCGGCTCAGTTACTTAATGCACCCACTCACATTACCTCAACCTAAATCTGACCTCCTTTACTTCCCTTCTACTCCTCTGATCTCTATCTCAGTCTCCCTTGATGCGATCAATCTTTTTCCTTTTCCCGCAAGAAACCTGGTGTTATTTTGGACCCTTCTCTCTGTTCTCAACACATCTCTTCACTAAAACGTACTTGTCGTTTCTTTCTCAGCAACATCTATAGAATCCACCCTTTTCTCTCTACTTCCACTCAACTCCTGGTCCAGCTCTTATTTGCTGGATTGGATTGGATTACTGTAACTCTCTCCTCACTGGTCTCCCTGCTTCAGCTATTTGCCCTCTTCAACTTATTAAAAATTCTGCTGCTTGTCTGGTATTCTTAACCCCACTACTCTCATGCTACCCCTCTGCTTCGTACTCTCCACTGGTTACCTATCTCTGCTTGCATCCAGTTTAAGTCTCTTGCTCTTGCCTATCTCTTGCCTTTTCATCATACTGCACCTTCCTATCTCCAATCCCTCGTGCTCCTTACATTCTCTCTTGCCCTCCCCACTCATCCTCTACTGGCCGACTTGTTATGCCTTCTGTTCTCTCCTTCCTCCCTTGCTCACTCCTAATCCCTCGTCCCCCTGTGGTGGAACCAGTTACTGGTTATCTTCAGGACTGTTCAGTATGTTACTGCTTTTCACTGTCTTCTCAAAACCCGCTTACTCAATCTTTATTTGTAAATTCCTATTTATATATCTTTTTGTATTTTCTTTAATTTTGTAAATATTTTATACATGTGTTTGTTTTGTATTTGTTACCTGTAATTTATATGCATTTATATTTTGTTTAATTTTCTGTAAGTTTCTTTGGATAAAAGCATCTGCTAAATAATTAAATAATAAAATAACTACCAGACAGTAATGCCGTCAATGTCTACAATGACTTTTGGGGTATGTACAGTTGTACAGAATGTTAGCTCTCTAAATAGTTTAACAGTCAGTTATTTTTAGGATGGTACTTTAATGTTATTGGTGTCATCATTTATTTCACATTTATGGTAGACAGCTAGGTTACTTGACTTATGTCTCCTTCTCCACCTCATGGAACAGCTTTATATTTGCTCTTTCAACTTTAACCTACAATCATTGCTTACAAATGTCACTATCAGAAAGATCATTTAATGGATTTTATTCATGATGACCTCATCTTAAACCCACGTGACAATTAATGACCTTGTTCTTCCCAACAATGCTGGCAGCATTTCATGTTCCCTTGAGGGACCCAACACTGAGGCAATGTTAACATTTTAAATGACAATAGGAGACAGACAATATCATATAATGTAACAATTGAAGCTGTTTAAATGTAGAATGCACAGCACACAAAAAAAAAAAACCTCCCTTGATTGGCGCTGTTGGATTTTTAAAATATATTTGAATTCAAGTGTTAAACTTTTTTGATTTAAACTATAGAAAAGGATCATGTTTAATAGACATTTTCTATGCTGTTTCAAGGTGACACAATAAAGCTCCTTCAGGGCCTTCTTTCAATTCTTTTTGGATTGAAATTATGATGAAGTAATTTTTTCAGAAATTGCCCATGTCACTTGTGGTATCGTTCTGTAATGTACTCAAGTGTATTTTCTGCCTCCATGGGACAGTCAGAGACACCTTGACAATGTCACTTTCTAGCCTTCAAAAGTTCTACCTCAGTGTCTCAGAAAAGAAATACATGTCTTACAATGATTAAGGGAATGTGTTCTAGGGCTTCAACGAAGGGTAGATTTTGACCTTCGAAGGTTCAGAACACATTACCAAAGGAAGGCTCGAACCTTCAATGGTAATAATGTGCATAATTTACTGGTGATGTCACCATAGTTATTAGTTTACAGTTGACTGAAAATGCCATTTTACAGGTAATCCATATAAATGGAATAAAACATTAATTAATACAGTACATTAATACAGTAATCATGTTTTCATAATTTAAATAAAAATACACGTTTATGTACACGTAATTTATGCTGCTTGCGATATACAGTAAGCTTGCAACAGTTCCATTATTGCAGCCAATTAAAAGAAATGCAGCAGACTTACTAAAAAACAAAGATTTATTTAACAGTCACTGTTCCAAGCAGGTTATCAGTCAGTCACATTTTGCAACTACTATGACTATGACTAATAATAATAATAATAATAATAATATGAGCTTATCAAGTGACCCTGGGGATTGGTTGTGCCTCCATGATACAACAGTTGCTTTTTTTTTTTGGTTGTCTCGACATTTAACAAAACAATTCCAAACATCAGAGGGGTTTCGAGACATTTCTTTCAATACAGCTTACACTATACCGGTACAAAGCTTTGCTGTTGACATGGCAAATGAAAAAATTAAAAGTTCTGCCTCTAGATAACACAAGCTGGAGGGGGAGGGGCAGACAGTGCACAGTTTTCAAAATTAAAATTAGTATTAGCATATATTTTGTATGTTCAAACATATTCTACCATTACACTTCTGAAGCACTATAACCACTACAGGTACCCCCTTCGCCAAATGATTTGGTAGTGGATTTTAATACAATAACTTTTGTTTAAGTAATATGCTTTATACAAATCAAAAGATCGTATTTTGCATGTGATATTTAATGCGATTTATAGTACTCACACATTGTTAAACATTTTTTGATGAACCTTCAAAGGTTTAGAACTAAGAACAAGAACAACTGTTAGACAGCTTCCTGGCTAACAAACTAACCTTAGAACCTAAATATGTTCCGAAATCAAGGCACATTGATATCTAGAGCGATGAAATCGGTCAAGGAAAACTTGAGCGTCAAAACGAAACACAGACATTATGATAAAATGTATTTTGAGTTTTTAAGAAACAAAGCCAAAACTTCGATGCTAAGAAACGTTATGTCTTCCATGGGCACAGGCTCCATATTAAAATATAGTGCATGGTGGGATATGTAATTTTTAAGTCCCATAGTCCATTGTGTTGCTAGGAACTGTAACCAAACTATTTTAATAGTGTTTGTACTAAAACAATTGTACGACTAAACATGATAGTACTTTAGTGTGGACACTTTGAGCTGGCTTAATTCAAACGTTTGTGTACGGTTCTCGAGATCGGTTATGTACTGTGGACAGGGCCTTAGCAGACAGAAATCAAACCCCAATGCAGAAAAGCAGCCATTTTGAAAAGAGCTTTAAAATAAACTTTAAAGTTATGTGTAAAAAGTTGTCAGGATGTTAACAATGAAAACTGAAATTCCAGGTATATTATTTAAACAGTTGTAGCAACAACTGGAGGTGATAATGCTATTTTTTTTTTTTTCAGAACCCAGCTACTTACTCTTTAAACCCCTTTACAACTGTTTTTAAAGTGCTATAGAAAACCTGAGACTGTAGAGTTAAAAAAATAAATAATGTCCAGAGCCTTGTTAGAACAAACTACTGCATCCTTACAAACCATTTATTTGTTTTCTAAGATCACAAAATATAAAGAAAAAATGAAAAACCATAGAATATATCAGCATCTGAGGTTGGTTATAGCACTCTCAGTTTGCAAACACTATACCAGTTATAGTAATACAAATCTAAAAGAACAAACAAAGTAGCTTATATGTAAAATAAATAAATAAAATAAAATAAAATAGCGTCACCCCCTACGCTCCAGTCATTTAACAAACGCAATGACATAATTAATTTAGAATAATAATTTAGGTTATTACACCTCTTCAAAAGAGCCTTCACTCTTCTTGGTGTTAACTAAAACTGCAGAGAGCTTTAACATCACTCTTCGGAAACACATTTACAGTTTTATAGAACAGAAAAAACACCATTCAAAGTGTAAGTGTTAAGTAAAGGCCAGCACCATTGAGACTGAAATGAACATTCTGTCCCACTTTTTCAACACAATGTCTGCAGTTAACTTTCTTTTTTGCCAAGGGCAAGGCACATACTTTTTAAACAATTTATGAAATGGTTAGCTTTAAATGTTTTGACAAATGTAGTTCCTTTGTACTACTAAAAAGAAAAATAATGTTCTTTATTCTCAAACATGGGACTTAAGGAAAACGAGTTCTTCACTTGAATCACATCAACATATTGATGTAGAGTTCACACATGCACACCTAGCTTGGCATTTTCTTAGGGCAACGAATAGGCTACAAAGGTGATTTCTTTTTTCCAACCAGTAAGAAGCCTATCCTGTTCAGGAGAGTTAACATACATGCCAACACTCCTTATATGGTCAGGACAGTCCCGATTTCCAAGCTAATGTCTTGCGTCATGATACATAAAGTGCCACGAAAAAGTATTTGCCCCCTGTCTGATTTTCTGCATTTTTGCACCTTTTGCACAATCAAAGGAAATTCATGAAGACCTCTGGAAAAAATAATTGTTGATGCCTATCAGTCTGGAAAGGGTTACAAAACCATTTCTATGGCTCTGGGGTTCCACAAACCAGTCAGAGCCATATTGCCCAAATGGAGAAAGTTTGGGACAGTAGTGAATCTTCCCAGGAGTGGCTGTCCTGCCAAAATCTCTCCAAAAGCAAGGCGTAAAATCGTCCAGGAAGTCACGAAGAACCCTAGAACATCCAGGGATCTGTAGGCCTCTCTCGCCTCGACTAAGATCGGTATTCATGACTCCACCATCAGAAGGTCACTAGGCAAAAATGGGATTCATGGCAGAGTAGAAAGGCGGAAACCACTGCTCACTAAGAAGAACATGAATGCTCGTCTCAAGTTTGCCAAAAAGCGCTTGGATGGTCCTCAAGAGTTCTGGAACAATGCTCTATGGACAGATAAGTCAAAAGTGAAACTTTTTGGCCAACATGGGCCCCGTTATGTCTTGCGAAAACCAAACACTGCGTTCTACAGTAAGAACCTCATATCAGCGGTCAAGCATGGTAGTGGTAGTATCATGATTTGGGGATGCTTTGCTGCATCAGGACCTGGACGACTTCCCTTCATTGAAGGAACCATGAATTCTGATCCATCTGAGAATTCTACAGGAGAATGTCAGGCCATCCGTCCGTGAGCTGAAGCTCAGCTGGGTCATGCAGCAAAACAATGATCTGAAACACACAAGCAAATCTACATCAAAATGGTTGAAAAATTTAAAATTTAAAATTTTGGAATGGCAGAGTCAAAGTCCCGACCTAAACCCTATTGAGATGTTGCGGCAGGACCTGGAATGAACAGTTTATGCTTGAAAACCCACAAATGTCATCGAGTTAAAGCAGTTCGTTCTGCATGAAGGAGTGGGCCAAAATTCCTCCACGATGCTGTGTGTTTGGTTGCAGTTAATGCTGCTAAAGGTGACGTAACCAGTTATTGAGGCTAAGGGGGCGATTACTTTTTCACACGGGGGCATTAGGTGTTGCATAACTTTCTTTAATAAATAAATGAAATAAGTATCAAAATTTTGTGTTATTTGTTCACTCAGAGTCCCTTTTATCTAATATTAGATTTTGGCTGAAGATCTGATAACATTCAGTGTCAAAAATATGTAAAAATGCAGAAAATCAGACAGGGGGCAAATACTTTTTTACAGCACTGTAGTGATAAAGTCTGGATATATACCCACGCTGTGTCTCCGTGTGGCTGACACATCTGCTGATCACTAACTTATACTAAGGTAAAAATGCTTCATTATGTCTTTTTTTAATGTCATGGTCGTGTGGTGTTGAGTTTGGGGGATACTTCTATTATATGATAATGAGTGTTGCCTATGACCCCCTCCCATGTGTATGATGCATATAACCTACCAAAAATCAACACAGACAAGAAGCTTTTTGTTTTATGAATACCAGAATCCATAAAACTGTTGTAACTAACTGTGACAGAAAGTCATTGTCATGTTGAAAGGTGAACTTCCTTCCCAGTTTCAGCTTTCTTGCAGAGGGCAGCAGGTTTTCCTCAAGGACTTCTCCATTCATTTTCCCTTCACTTTCCCTTCCTGACAAGTGCCCCAGTCGCTTATGATGAGAAAAATCCCCATAACATGATGCTGCCACCACCATGCTTCACAGTAGAGCCGTGTTGGGTTTGCACCAAACAAAACGCTTTGCATTTAGTCCAAAAAGTTCCATTTTAGTTTCGTCCGACCACAACACTTTGTCACATGGCTACAGAATCTCCTGACTGTTTTTTTGCATACTTTAAACAGGATTCAAGGTGGGCTTTCTTGAGTGATGGCTTCCTTCTTGCCACCCCTCCATACAGGCCAGATTTGTGGATTGCCTGGGATATTGTTGTCACATGCACACTTTGACCAGTCTTGGCCTGTAGCTCTTGCAAAGTTGCCAAAGTTTTGCCTCTTGGTAGCCTCTATGATCAGTTTCCTTCTTGCTTGGTCATCCAGTTTGGAGGGACGGCCTGATCTAGGCAGGGTCTTAGTGGTGTCATACACCTTCCAATTCTTAAAAATTGTCTTGACCGTGCTCCAATGGATATTCAAGGCTTTTGATATATATACGTATATTCGTCTAAGTTTGTGGAGAATAATAGCCATTTTCTATACTTTTGAGGCATAAGCAATTAGGAAATAACACTTACTACCCAGGAACAAAAATTGTTTTACATAGTGTGATCATCAATTCAATATGCAGGTTGAAACACAATCATTAACTGAAACAGAAACAGCTGTGTAGGAGGAATAAAACTGGGTGACTCCAGATGTGCTCTCCAAGCTCTTTTGAAGAAGTACAAAGAAACGGGCAATGTTGAGGACCGTAGACGCAGTGGTCGGCCAAGGAAACTTACTGCAGCAGATGAAAGACACATCATCCTTACTTCTCTTCACAATCGGAAGATGCCCAGCAGTGCCATCAGCTCAGAATTGGCAGAAAGCAGTGGGACCCTGGTACACCCATCTACAGTCCAGAGAAATCTGGTCAGAAGTGGCCTTCATGGAAGACTTGCGGCCAAAAAGCCATGATTTCGACATGGAAACAAGGCCAAGCGACTCAACTATGCACAGAAACACAGGAACTGGGGTGCAGAAAAATGACAGCAGGTGCTCTGGACTGATGAGTCAAAATTTGAAATATTTGGCGTAGCAGAAGGCAGTTTGCTCGCCAAAGGGCTGGAGAGTGGTACACGAATAAAAATCTGCAGGCAACAGTGAAGCATGGTGGAGGTTCCTTGCAAGTTTGGGGCTGCATTTCTGCAAATGGAGTTGGGGATTTGGTCAGAATTAATGGTCTCCTCAATGCTGAGAAGTACAGGCATATACTTATCCATCATGCAATACCATCAGGGAGGCATCTGATTGGCCCCAAATTTATTCTGCAGCATGACAACGACCCCAAACATACAGCAAATGTTATTAAGAACTATCTTCAGCATAAAGAAGAACCTGGAAGTGATGGTATGGCCCCCACAGAGCCCTGATCTCAATATCATCGAGTCTGTCTGGGATTACATGAAGAGAGAGAAGCAACTGAGGCTGCCTAAATCCACAGAAGAACTGTGGTTAGTTCTCCAAGATGTTTGGGTCAACCTACCTGCTGAGTTCCTTCATAAACTGTGTGCAAGTATACCTAGAAGAATTGATGCTGTTTTGAAGGCAAAGGGTGGTCCCACCAAATATTGATTTGATGTAGATTTTTCTTCTGTTCACTCACTTTGCATTTAGTTAATTGATAAATATAAACTATTAACATGTCTATTTTTGAAAGCATTCTTACTTTACAGCACTTTTTCACACTTGCCTAAAACTTTTGCACAGTACTGTATATACACACACACAGTGCCTTGCAAAAGTATTCAGACCCCTGACCAATTCTCTCATATTAACTAATTACAAATGGTACATTAAAATTTCTTTCTGTTCGATATTTTATTTTAAAACACTTAAACTCAAACTCAGTTATTGTAAGGTGACATTGGTTTTCTGTTGGGAAATATTTTTAAGAAAAATAAAAAACTGAAATATCTTGCTTGCATAAGTATTCAACCCCCAAACATTAATATTTGGTAGAGCCGTCTTTTGCTGCAATAACAGCTTTAAGTCTTTTGGGGTAAGTATGTACCAGCTTTGTACACAGTGTCGGAGTGATTTTGGCCCATTCTTCTTGGCAGATTTGCTCCAGGTTGTTCAGATTGGTTGGACGACGCTTGTGAACAGCAATTTTCAAATAGTGCCACAGATTCTCAATGGGATTGAGATCAGAACTTTGACTGGGCCACTGTAGGACATTCACCTTTTTGTTCTTGAGCCACTCCAATGTTTCTTTGGCCTTGTGGTTGGGATCATTGTCCTGCTGAAAGGTAAATTTCCTCCCAAGCTTCAGTTTTTTAGCGGACTGAAACAGATTCTCTTGCAGTATTTTCCTGTATTTTGCTCCATCCATTCTTCCTTCAATTGTAACAAGATGCCCAGTCCCTGCTGATGAGAAGCATCCCCACAGCATGATGCTGCCACCACCATACTTCACTGTAGGGATGGTGTGTCTTGAGGCATGGGCAGTGTTAGGTTTGCGCCACACATAGCGCTTTGAGTTTTGGCCAAAAAGCTCTATCTTGGTCTCATCTGACCACAAAACCTTTTCCCACATCGCAGCTGGGTCACTCTCATGCTTTCTGGCAAACTCCAGACGTGCTTTCAGACGGTACTTTTTGAGTAACGGCTTCTTTCTTGCCACTCTCCCATACAGGCCAGTGTTATTAATCCACTCCCAGCCACTGAACTCTGTAGCTCCTTCAAAGTGATTGTTGGCCTCTCTGTGGCTTCTCTCACAAGTCTCCTTCTTGTTTGAGCACTGAGTTTTGAGGGACTACATAAGATTTAGAAGTAAGTAGTTTTTCGAGATTTACGATTATACTGTATTTACAGTATAATCGTAAATCTCGAAAAACTACTCACTTCTAAATCTTTTGTAGCCTTTTTGTATTACTTTAGTATAAATACATGTTAATTTGGATTCATATGTTGTTTTTTGGCCTCAATGGTAAGCGCTAGGTTTGGTGCAAGCCTAACACCGCACAACTTGAGAACATCCCAACCGTGAAACATGCTGTTTGCAGTATCATGCTATGGGGATGCTTCTCTGCGCCAGGACCTGTAAAGCTTGTGAAGATAGAGGGCAAAATGGATGCAGCAAAGTACAGGCAAATATTAGAGGAAAACCTGCTGAAGTCAGCAAGAGACCTGGGACGTGGGAGAAGATTCATCTTCCAGCAGGACAATGACCCCAAACATACAACCAGAGCTACAATGGAGTGGCTTAAAAACAAAAAGGTTAATGTCCTGGAATTCCCAGTCAAAGTTGAAAATTATTTGATGGAGTTTGAGCAATTTTGCAAAGAAGACTGGGCAAAAAGTGTAGTGTCCATATGTGCAAAGCTGGTAGAGGCTTATCCAAATAGACTCATGGCTGTAATTGCTGCCAAAGGTGCCTCTACCAAATATTGACTCAGGGGAGTGAATACTCATGCAATCAATTATTTTCTGTTTTGTATTTGTAATTAATTTAGAACAATTTATAGATTTTATTTTTCACTTTGATATTATGGACTTTGTGTTGATCAGTGGGAAAAACTCATAATTAAATCAATTTTGATTCCATGTTGTGACACAATAAAATGTGGAAAAATCCAAGGTGGGTGTGAGGCGAGAGTGTATTAAATGGAATGTCCAGACAGTAATTTATGTGTACAGAAATAAAATAATTTATTTTTATTTTCTATACACAACAAAAAAGGATTAAATAACAAACGAAAAACAAAATGGTGTGAGGGAAGGAGTGCAGGGGTGAAATCCAAAACAAACTGATGACTCGTCTTTAATTTGTCTTCGTGGTGACCATAAAAACAAAAAAAGACAAAAGAAATGTTAGTATTTCAAAAAAAACCCGCTGCACAAAACCAGTCTCTCCCTCCACCCGTTACTCCTCCTACTTTTTCTTTCGGACCAACCCCGAACACAGTAGTACGTTCCCTTTAGTATGTAATGTCCCGCCTCTGTAGTCAGTGGAACACCAATCCCCAACCGACACGTGTCCTTATCCTTCACTTGACTCCAGTGGCTGGAAGTTACATACTCGTACTTCCGCCCCTCACCAAGGTGCCGCCCCTCAAAAGATGACTTTTGCCATGGTCACGAGATCTTGGTAAGGGAAGTCCCGAGTTGGTTTGATGCCACCTACTGTCGGGAGGCTGAATCACAGACCGAAAACCCTTTGACTCATCACATATCCCACCCCTCAGAGTGGAGCCGAAGGAACACTCGGAAACCTCTAACCCTTCCCTTTTACCTCCCTCCCGGGAAAAAAAATCAGCATTTTGATGTAACTTACCCGCACGATACCTTATTTGAAAGGCGAAGGGTTGGAGCGCTAGGTACCACCGCGTAATCCTAGCGTTTGAATCCTTCATCGTGTCTAACCACTTTAAAGAAGCGTGATCTGTGATGAGTACAAAGGGTCGTCCCAGAAGATAGTATTTTAAAGATTCCACTGCCCATTTCACTGCCAGGCATTCTTTCTCCACTACCGAATACCTCTGTTCTCTGGGCAGTAACTTCCGACTGATGTATAGTATCGGGTGTTCTACACCATCTCTCTCCTGGGACAGAACCGCCCCCAGACCAGTCTGCGATGCATCTGTCTGCAGGACGAACTCTCGGCTGAAATCCGGGCTTATTAATGCTGGGGCCTGACTCAAATTAGTTTTAATAGATTCAAAGGCTGTCTGACACTCTGCACTCCACTTAATTTTATTTGGAGCGTTCTTTTTAGTGAGATCAGTGAGAGGGGCGGCTATAGTGGAAAAGTGTGGAATAAAGCGGCGGTAATAACCAGCCAACCCTAACAGTGATCTCACCTGGGTTTTCGTGGTAGGTACCGGTGAATCCAACAAAGCCTGGACTTTTGAAACCAACGGTTTCACTCTACCCTTACCCATTATGAAACCTAAATATTTAGTTTCTTCTTTTCCAATAGCGCACTTTGCCATGTTCGCTGTGAGCCCCGCCCTCCTCAGAGACTGTAAGACGGCTTCTAATCTAGTCAAATGTTCTCTCCAGGAAGAACTATAAATGACTACATCATCGATATACGCAGCTGCATACTCTCGATGAGGTTGTAAAACCCTGTCCATTAGTCTCTGAAAAGTAGCAGGCGCTCCATGAAGTCCGAACGGCATAGTACAAAATTGAAAAAGACCCTCTGGGGTTGAAAATGCCGTTTTCTCACGAGAGGCTTTCGTTAATGGAATTTGCCAATATCCTTTCGTCAGATCCAGAGTTGAAATAAACCGAGCTTGCCCCAGTTTGTCTAAGAGTTCATCTACTCGAGGCATGGGATATGCATCAAACTTGGAGATAGCATTCACCCTCCTAAAATCGATACATAATCGTAGTGACCCATCTGGCTTGTCTATTGGTACTATTGGGCTACACCACTCACTTCGGGAAGGTTCAATTACCCCAAGTTTCAACATACACTCCACCTCCCTTCGAACAGAATCTCTCCGACTCTCTGGAATGCGATACGGTCTCTGTCTAACTCTTAGACCTGGCGGAGTGATAATAGCATGTTCGATCAAATGCGTTCTTCCAGGCACGTTAGAAAACACATCACTGAACATTTTAATTAGATTGCTTACCTCTTCACGCTGATCAGGAGTTAATTGTTCCCCCATCGGGACCTCAATTGCTGACTCTGACTCAATTGAGGGTCCAAAATCCTCTCCCTCCTGTACAGGAGATATAAAATGGACTTCCCGTTCTTTCCACGGTTTCAGGAGATTAACATGATAAATTTGACTTTCTTTCCGACGCCCAGGCTGTCGGATCTCATAATTGACTTTACCAATTGCTCGAATAACCTGAAAGGGACCCTGCCATTTAGCAAACAACTTAGATTCCGATGAGGGCAACAATAACAACACTTTATCTCCAGGTCGAAAGTTCCGAATTCTTGCATTTTTATTGTAGCTTTGTTGCTGCTTCTGCTGTGCCGCTTTGAGATTGTCATGTGCCAATCGACCGACTAATTCTAAGCGATCGCGTAACTGCAACACATATTTTACTACATTTTTAGACTCCTTTGACTGTTCTTCCCAGCCTTCTCTTATGAGATCCAAGATACCCCGCGGCTGCCGACCGTACAAGAGCTCAAACGGGGAAAACCCCGTTGAGGATTGTGGTACCTCGCGAACTGCAAAGAGCAAGTAGGGAAGCAGTTTAGCCCAATTGCGTTTTTCTTGATCTACAAAGCGGCGCAACATATTTTTCAAAGTCTGATTAAATCGTTCAACAAGCCCATCCGTTTGTGGATGAAAAACTGAGGTTCTAATTGAACGAATTTTCAATAATTTATATAGTTGCTGAATACAGTCTGACATAAAATTAGTGCCCTGATCAGTGAGAATTTCTTTCGGGATTCCCACCCTAGAGAATATTTTTACCAATTCATTCGCTACAGCTATTGCATTCATAGAGCGTAAGGGAACAGCTTCTGGATATCTCGTTGCGTAGTCCACTACTACTAAAATATACCGATATCCTGACTCTGTTCCCTCCAGAGGGCCTACTAAATCTACACCAATCCTTTCAAACGGTACCCCAATAATTGGAAGTGGAACCAGAGGTGCGGGGCGAACTGACTTAGGGGCAGCTAATTGACATTCAGGACACTCCGATACATACTTCCGCACCAGACCATAAACCCCAGGCCAAAAAAACCGGGCCAGAATTCGTTCCTGAGTCTTTTCAGTTCCCAAATGACCTGAAAATGGAATGTCATGCGCCAATCTCATGATTTCTGACTGAAAAGGCCTAGGAACCAATAACTGTTTTACGAGCTGTCCCGTCCCGGGAGCCCGGGTTATTCTATATAATAAGTGCCCAGATACAGAAAAATGCGGAAATACCACCGGTTGTCCTTCCTGCATATCCTTCCCCTCGATATATCTAACCCGTTTCCAAGCATACTGTAACGTGGGATCATTTTGTTGTTCATATCCCAAGTCAATATCTCGGTCCCAATGGTTAGGTACACAGAGAGGAGTGTCTTTTATTACATGACCTTCCACCTCAGTAACCTCGCAGCCCCGGTTACACTGAATACCTACTCCCTTTCCTTGCCGTTTCAGCGATTGGTTTACTTTTGTGTCAGACCCCTCCCCTTGTCGTCTCAGAGTTCCCTCATATTTTTCCACCCGACGCTCTCTTTTTGTTTTTCTTGGGCGGATTTTAGGGTTAAACAGGTCGGATTGCAACGGAAAAATCTCGCCAATTGTTTTCTCCTGTTGCTTTAATTGTCCCCTGGTAGAAACTAAGACCATTTCCCGACCTAAAATACGATCAAAAAACGGCCAGTCTCTTCCCAGGAGAACAGGGTATGGTAAACATTGCGCTACAGCCACTTTAACGCAAGCTGAATAATCACCTACAATAAGTCTAACTTTAGTGGTGGGATAAACCCGAGTTTCTCCATGAATACAGGAGATAGCCACTTTACCCTGTGGCTCCCAGGCTACCCCATCCAAGAGAGCTTGTCGAATCAATGTTTGTGCACACCCAGAGTCCGCAAATGCGTAAGTACTCTTTCCCCCGACCTGTACTCTTAACTGATAAGGGCCCTCCCGACATTCCCCAGTGTTCCTACCTGTTACTGCTGACCAGGATCTTGTCGCCAGGTCCACCTTTATTACTGGACAATTCCTGGCAATGTGTCCAGGCTCATTACATTGGTAGCACACTTGGTTAGGAGGCATCAACGGCAGGTTAGGGGGATTCTCTCTCGCCCAGGATGGGGCTAACCTTGACCTCCATGGTCTGAAGGTCCGGTTACCCCCTCTGGGCTTCATTGGTTGGTTGGTCCGAGTTAGTTTAGGGGCAGGAGTGGGGTCTGACCCGGCACCTTCGTTTGCGTCTTCGTAGGCCTCCGCCAGGAGGAGGGCATCCTCGAGAGTGGTAGGTCTATTCCTCTTAATCCACTCTCGATTCCCTGGCGGTAGTATAGACGCAAACTGTTCTATAACTATTTTCTGCACCAGTTCTTGGGGTGTATGTTCTTCTGGCCGCAGCCACCGGGTGCACTGATCTAAAAGATATTGTCCCGCAACCCGGGGCCGCATCCCCTTGGACAGCTGGTATTCCCGAAAACGGCGCCGGTATGTTTCCTCCGTGATCCCGAGGCGTGAGAGAATGGCTTCTTTAACTTTAACATAGTCCCCTGCATTCGTGGCCGTCAGGGCTCGATACGCTGCCTGAGCTTCCCCTGTCAGGCAGGGTGCCAATTTCATGGCCCAGTGTTCCCTAGGCCACTCTGCAGCCTCTGCCACTCTCTCAAACGTAATCAAGAAAGCCTCGGGATCATCTTCCGAGGTCATCTTCTGAAGATTAGGCTGAGCTGCAAACATCCGGGCAACCGCTCTCTCTGATGTTGATATTGATAGTTTTTCTACCAGCTGTCCCAAGAACTGGGCGAGCTGTTCCAGGTGCCGTGTCTCTCTCTCCTCTCGCTTCTCCTCCTGCTCCCTAAACATTGTCAAAACTGTAGCTGGATCCATTTTCACTTCTGACACCACGTGTGAGGCGAGAGTGTATTAAATGGAATGTCCAGACAGTAATTTATGTGTACAGAAATAAAATAATTTATTTTTATTTTCTATACACAACAAAAAGGATTAAATAACAAACGAAAAACAAAATGGTGTGAGGGAAGGAGTGCAGGGGTGAAATCCAAAACAAACTGTGATGACTCGTCTTTAATTTGTCTTCGTGGTGACCATAAACAAAAAAAAGACAAAAGAAATGTTAGTATTTCAAAAAAAACCCGCTGCACAAAACCAGTCTCTCCCTTCACCCGTTACTCCTCCTACTTTTTCTTTCGGACCAACCCCGAACACAGTAGTACGTTCCCTTTAGTATGTAATGTCCCGCCTCTGTAGTCAGTGGAACACCAATCCCCAACCGACACGTGTCCTTATCCTTCACTTGACTCCAGTGGCTGGAAGTTACATACTCGTACTTCCGCCCCTCACCAAGGTGCCGCCCCTCAAAAAGATGACTTTTGCCATGGTCACGAGATCTTGGTAAGGGAAGTCCCGAGTTGGTTTGATGCCATCTACTGTCGGGAGGCTGAATCACAGACCGAAACCCCTTTGACTCATCACAGTGGGTGAATAATTTTGAGAGCCACTGTATACATATTTTAAATGCTTACCTACTAATGTGATGGATGTGCCTGCTTTTTATCACAGATTTCAGTAAAACTACACCCTGATCAGTAAACAATGCAGCCCCTAGACAAGGGTATGTTATTCTACATTTTAAAATGAACAAATAGGACTTCAAGTTACAAAAAAATTTGAGAGTCAGTAAAAAAATAATAATAAGCAGGACTCGATTTGCTGGTTCAGAAGGCACAGGGAAGGAGGAGGGGCTAGAGTTCAGCCAATTACTGTTCATGGAAAACTGCTGTTAAACTAATTTAAATAAAATACAATTTAAATTTAAAATGCTATGTAAAATTATTTCAAAATCCAGACAAATAAGTGGCCAAACGAGTCCAAAAACAGGTTATGCTTTTGAAAACAAAACTAGGGTTCTAATTTAAAACAAAATACACATTAAATATTTTATTTATTTATTTATTTTTAAACTCAAATGTTATGGTTTAACACTTGAGCTAGACATTTAAAATGATATGTGTGTCTTGTGCAGTATTGAATCCAGCCAGAATAAGCACATTGTTTTGAAGTGAATATTTCCAAAAGCTAAATTTGATTAAAAGTTTAAAGGTGACATTTATATCATGCAGTCAAAAATAACTTTTAGCAAAATGCTTACATGTTAGGGTTTAGTGCAGTCTTCTGTTCATGTTAAATCGGCTGCCAGACAGCTTGTTGATGGGTACTCGCTATATGATATGAACACTCAATAGGTCTGGAGTAGGGAATCCAATTTCAGACACTTCCCAATCCAGGAGTTAGGGATTGATCATTATTATATATTTTTTTTTTAAATCCATGATTCCATTTTTGTAATAATAGTACCATGTTTTTGCTTTTATTAGCCTAATAATTAGCAGCGTATATGCGTATGCTAATGCAATTACTCGACAAATGAGTTCTTCAACGAATTAGTCAAAAAACACAAAAAGCATTGCAAGTAAAGAAAACCCAGTCGTGTATGCTCCAGCACAGTGATTTCACTGTTTAAGTCTAAGAGGGGCAGCACAGCTCCCTGCTAAACGTAATACACTGTAATACTGTTATTTAAAAACATAAACTAAGATAAAGCATACTGAACTGATTAAACTAAACCACAAACACTGAACATTTAAACTAAAGAAAGCAAACGTACCTAGTAAATACTTTTAAAATATCTTTTTTTCTTTTTAGCCTACAGACTGTA